>NC_030432.2:23458394-23578394 GCF_001660625.3 Ictalurus punctatus
GACGAAGGTTCGTTTCTTCAGACCATTGTATGTGTGCGTCACACAATTCGCAGATTGGTTGATTTATTTTTCATTCAAATAAGTTCATTAAGACAGGGTTCACTGATTGGTCGACAAATTCCACCCGTAATCAACCACAGTGAACATTAAGTACCATGTCCGCGTCACGTCTGATGTTCTGTCTCGTCTCGTCGCCTGTCCCGTTTCACCCAGCACCCAATGCTCACCCATACTACAAATTAAATACGAGGTACAACGCATCCACAAATATGAAGGAAGTAAGATAAATGAAGTCTCGATCGTACCCCCAGAGAGGGAGGTGGTGGTGGGCAAAAAAAGAATAGAAAAGGAAAAAAAAAGGTAAAATTCTTCTGACTGTAATTTTTGTAAAATTAAGAAGAAGAAGGGAAAAAAAAAGCAGGTCAGGAGTGGTTTAAGTCATGTCAAGTTTAGCGCTGATGCAATTCTTATTTTTCACCATGAAAATGAGCAAAATCTAACGCCATTTGTCTGGATTTGTGCGAATTTGTTGTTGGACTTGTATCAGCGTTCACTGAGGATGTGATGTGTGCTTATTCCTCCTCCATCTTTGATCTCTTTGTCTCGCCCTCCATCTCTCCATGCTGCTCTTTCATTCTTGTTTAATCCCTCCTTTCCCCTATGTCCTCCCCTTCTTTATCGCCCGCCCCATCCACTCCTCTCTCTCTCTCTCTCTCTCTCTCCCCCCCTCTCATTCTCTCTCTTTCTCTCTCTCCCTCTCTCTTGCTTAGTGTTCCCATCTTTGCATGTGTCACTTTCGATTGGAGTGACATGTCCCGAGGCTAGCACAGCCCCCTCTGGAGCTCAGCCTGCCGCTAGTCCTGATGCAGGAAAGAGGCTCTAAATTCCAGCATTGCGTGTGTGTGTGTGTGTGTGTGTGTGAGAGAGAGAGTGAGTGACCATGATTGTGTAGGTGTTTATTACTTTTGGAAATCTGAATCTGCGTTATATCTGCAGTATAACTTTCATTATTTCTCTCCGGTGATGATTGTATCGCTGTACAGTCCCTGGACGGCTGTAAAAAATCCATTTGGTACGAGGCCGTGTTTTATGATCATTATCCCGCAAGGTAGCCGGTAAATCGGCCTTACATTAGTGTTTAATGTCTTAGCAGGCCATTATGCAGAAAGAGCCGGTCCGGTTTGATGATTCCGATGAAAGATCACGCTGTGGTATTGGCCAGTTACAAATTTGTACATTTGGTATCACAATATAAATATTTACATTGATAACGATATCAGTAGGTATTAGTACATCGTCTGGACAGAATTACTTTATTTAAAGGGTGTATTTAACACATTTATAACACCTTATGCTGGATAATGCTTGCAGAGACATAGGAAAATGTCTAAAACATGCATCAAAGTGACATTTAAGACACTAATGATTATTATTATTATTATTATTATTATTATTATTATTACATAAAAGTTTGCTATAAACAATCACCGACCCTTAGACATATGGTAATGGCACACAGTCAGTGCGTTCACACGGACGATAATCCGATATGAGCCCGATTAAGACGATACTCTGATTAAGAGACTAGCATGTAAACAGAGATTATCGATGACCTTAATCCGATTAAAGTCGTACTCGAAGTAAACACAGACGGAATTAAGACGTGTGGAGTATTCCTGTTTCAGTCGCGTTATCGACGTGCGTTACAGACACGTACACACCTTAATCACACTGTTAACGTCGTGTGGGAGTTTTCACCGCATTCTGTGACAGGGCACGTACACACACGGCAGCGCTCGACCGTTTGACGGCAAACGAGAGAGCACGGCTGCGTCCCAAACCGCGTACTTACCCGCTATATAGTAGGAGAAATACATGTGTTTCGGCTACTATATAGACGGTAAGTACACGGTTTGGGACGCAGCCCCCGGCTTCAAGCGGTCGTCTATTAGCACGTACAGCACGACGAATAATTAACCGCACTTGAAGCGTTCGTAAAATTAAAAATAAAAACACCCAAAACTGTATACGGTTCCATAACGAAGACCGACTGTACGTCGATACGTGAAATTCCGGAGGGACGTCGGACGGCGTGGCGCGGTGACGTGATGACGTGTGGCGTTTATCGATCTATGTTCTATAACACGTAAAACCTGAACATGAAAGGAATATTCTAAAAGCGACTCATGTAAACACCTTAATCAGAATATCGTCTTATTCAGAATAAGGTCAATAGTTAGATTACCGCCGTCCGTGTGAACGTAGTCACTGCGCCTCAAAGACATCTTACATGGTCATAATGCTCATCTATATTCCTGCAGATACTAAAATTATTTCATATGAATTTAATTTCAGAGATCAACATAATATATTCATTCTATAAATGTTAATACGTGGTTGGATTGCGGTTGATTTAATTACAATAAACTAGTAAGAAAGGATATGAATGCTAGCTTGTTGTCATTAGCACCGTTCAAGTCAAGGGGCGAATCAAATATGAGACGTTTCCTAAAAAAATAGAGTGTATGTTTGTTCGTTTGTTTGTTTTTAAATATCTCGGAAGTCAATATATTAATACTTCACTAATGATTTAGACATCATCGTGTTATACCTTGTTATGTTGTGTATTATCGGTAGTATCATCGGTAGCTCCGGCTGATGAATCACAGGGAATCGCGGGAAACCAACTTCTCGGACGTTTTCAATCGGTATAAACAAACGAACGATTCCATCGCCGCAAGTCTGATAAAGCTGAGTCAGGACACTGTTGGGTTTCTGTGTGTAGAGTATCGTCACTCCGTGTTTAGCTCCTGGTGAGCAGTTGAGAGCGTCGCGGTCCCCCTGCTGGACGAAGAATCCACACCTCCCCGCATTAACCTTGGTGCAGGGATAAAACACAGCACGACTAAAGCTTTTTTGATTGTATAACACTATACGACTGCCGCGATCAAATGATAACGTTATGCAAATTCTTAAAGCCCTGAACGTGTACTTTCACGTGAGGCGTTAAGCGCTACTGTGAAATAAATTCACCGCTGAACACGGACATCCTCATAACACGCGCAAACTGGTAAAACGCTTACGCTTTCTGTAGTGACTACTGTCACTGGGTCTTGTACGGCGGACTCTCCACGTACGGATTTAAGACGTCTGTACGGCGGACTCTCCACGTACGGATTTAAGACGTGTGTACGGCGGACTCTCCACGTACGGATTTAAGACGTGTGTACGGCGGACTCTCCACGTACGGATTTAAAACGTGTGTACGGCGGAGTCTCCACGTACGGATTTAAGACGTGTGTACGGCGGACTCTCCACGTACGGATTTAAGACGTGTGTACGGCGGACTCTCCACGTACGGATTTAAAACGTGTGTACGGCGGACTCTCCACGTACGGATTTAAGACGTGTGTACTTGTTGTTGCGGTGAGGTTTTCTGTAAGGAGATGTGTAATTATCATTTATGGAAGGAGTCTCCAGTGTAAAGCTGTAATTTGTATGTGTGTGTGGACGGCTTTGTGTGTGTGTGTGTGTGTGTGTGTGTTTGCTTTGTTTTGTTTTTTAACATGACCAGCTGTGTTTTTGTCTTAATGATTTCAAATGAGACTTATTAACTGAAATGTTTATCGCATTAACTTATGAGACTGGTGTGTTGTATTCCATACAAGTACAATTTCAGGTCCTTGACTATGAGTTTCTTTACATCTGTGTTTTTTTTTTCTTTCTTGCTTAAATTGTACTGACTTCTGCTGTGTGTGTGTACGTGCTTTGCTATATGCCGCGTCTTTGTGTCTATATGATTGAGCATGCATGTCATTGTTGTGTTTTCTTGCATCTCTCCTCTTTAATTGGCTGCTCCTCTTTTTACAGGCTCTGGAAAGCGAGTTTGTTTCGTGTCAGCTGCACCAGTGGATCGACCTTATTTTCGGCTACAAGCAGCGTGGGCCCGAGGCTGTGCGCGCCCTCAACGTCTTTCACCACCTGACCTACGAGGGCTTCGTCAACCTCGACAGCCTCGCCTCCGACCCCCTGCTGCGCGAGGTACACGGACGCCGTGACATCACTGCTGTACCGACACACAGTTCTTCAGACTACTTTAGCTTTTTAAGTTCTCTTCAGTCGTCACGAATGTGTAGTGGTACAGTAGTAGCCATGGTAACCGGCTTCATCTTATAATATACTTATAAGGCCACTTTAAATGAAGCTTAGTAACCGACGAAGTAATAAGACAAGAGAGTAACAGCTCGTTCATGATTATAATAGCGCAGCAGCGTTCAATTCTGATGGGTCAGAAGGCGTCGATTTCATTTTCTGTAACAGTACTGCACAGGTTTATTAAATATTAACGCTCGTTCTGTTACATTATTGTTTCTATAGTAACAACGTAGACAGCAACTTGGATGGCAGATGTTCCACATAGTGCAAGCCTTGTTTTTATTGTGTTGTTATTTAAGAAAGACCTATAATCATTGATATGGTGATGTGTTTATTTAACACTTATGGAAGGAGTCTCCAGTGTCAGTACTTTGTGAAAGTCGGTACATTTTCAAGTCTTAATAACTTCAAGAAAGCGAAAAAACAAACAAACGAACAAATATGCAAACGACATTCTTTTTTTTTTTTTTTTATAATTCTTTAATAAAATAAAATACAATAGAATTGTAACCTCAGGCAAATTGCTGCGGTGTAAAACGAATAAAACGTTTTGGTGCATGATGGTTTTAGAAAAAAAAACAAAACGAGACAAAACAACACTTCGTTTCAGTTCAGATCGGGGCGCACGTCACGATTAAGCTATGGTTTGTTATTTTCCTATAACAGCACACCTCTGCGTGTTTTATTCTTACTTAACAAACTACTAGGCTACTAGACATTCAGAGTCACTGGATGACTCAAAGCTATGGACACTATATGAATATGGTATATTTGTAATTATACGAATTACAACAGCTGTGATCGGATTTGACCCTTAACCCTTAATATTTCTTTGAATCGTAGTTTATATCCCGATTCGCCAACATGAGCGTCCCAACACTTCTCACACCTCGACCCTATGAAAACTTAAGAAGGTTAAAGCTCGGGTTATGGACGGGGTTTAGTGTTCATAACTTTTTCTTAAGACTTTCATTTTGGTCTTCACAGCGTTCACGTTCCAGTGATGAATGTCGTGCGTTTGATCTTCCGTACTACGTTACTACATTTGCAGATCACTGCCGTCTTATACCAACAAAAACACGAGTACGACTCAAGGCTTCGGACTGAAACATATCGCCGTGGTAAGATTCTGAGGGGCGGAGCTAAGTGAATGACTCCGGAACTCGGCCTTGTGCATGGCTGAGAGCTGAAAGGGCGGAGCTGAAACTGAACATTTCACAACTACATACTGTTAAAACCATGCATGTGAAATAGTAACCTATAAACTCGTAACGCGAGACGTGAACTACAACCCGAATCGTAAATGCTGCATGAACACCTAAGGCTAGATGCAGAACTATAGTAGGTTTCTTTTTAGTTCCGCCGAGGAACCTTTAACGGCTTCGACATAGCCCGCCTTCCGGGAGTGAAGAATCCTGCATAGTGAAGAATCCTGCATTCTCTAACTAGCTATCCGAGATATGTTGCAAATATTGCACTAAGATGAAGCACTTATATTGATGTTTTCACGCTTAGTCACATTTATTAACCATTAATAGACACCCAACTGCATGCACATGCTTCGTAGTGACGTCTTTACATTCGGCCGCTCAATCCATATCGAATTTCATATTTATAGTTTCATTCACGCGATATAATTCTGATCCTAATGTTCCGGTTGCAGTCATATCCACTAGAACGACGTCGAACCTCTGTACGATCCGACCGTCCTGGGGGAATCCGTTGAAAGTTCGAGCAACGAACAACGAAAGCAACGAAAGCTCTTCCATGAATGAACAGCATTTGTGTGTGTGTGTGTGTGTGTGTGTGTGTGTCATGTGTCCATGTCTCTTCATGCAAATGTGCCCTATGGGAGATGAGAGCAGCCTGCTGACTCATACACTTTGTATTCAGCCCTCAACTCTGATCGTCTGATAACCTCGAAACACACGCACACACACACACACACACATGCACACACACTTTATATGCACTAGATTATCTTTTCTTATACCACATAATCTAAGACTAATAATAAACTCATTAAACAACGTTTTTATGATTCACCGATCATTGATATGGCGTCGTTTTCTCCAAGGAGAGATTATTAAACCTAGATGGAAGGAGTCTCCAGTGTCAGGGCTTTGTAAACAGTAAGAGTATGGTTTATGTTTAGAGCTGCTATAAGATAAGTGAGAACCGGACTTAACTTGCTTTTTTTTTTTTTTTTTGCCGACGTTTCCACGACATCGAAAGTAACTATAAACGGATAAAACGTATGTTTTTACTTATTCCGTACTTAGAAGTTTGTTAGTATTGGCGAATTGCTGTGGTATAAGAGAAAGAAAACATTTTGGAACTTTTTTTTTTTCATCACCTTTTGGATGGTAATAGTAACTCCGCTGTGAGTCTGGCCACATCGCACCATCCTGTCGTGGATTGTTTTCCGCTAACCTGACACCCTGAGGTGTTTTCCTCCTTACTTATTATTGTAAATAAGTTCATAGAAGGTTGTCTGGCTTAATAGCAGCGAGAAATGCGAGTCGTATTTTCAGTGCACGTGCACGTTTTATATCGCTTGGGAGCAGGAATAGAGAGCGTTATGATCCATGTTCAATATGAAGCTGAATGTTTACCAGCACTGCTATCTATTCCTCTGTCGTTGGATTTAATTAACACCATTACTCTATCGAAGCGATAACTTCTTTCGGCGTGGTGTTATTGACGTCAGACTGTACTGCGCGATCGTGATCTCCGTAACCATTTCTCTCCGAGTTGAACGTTTCCGATGTCCAAAACGTATGGATCGGCGTGATCGGTATCCGCCCCCGCACCGTGAAGTTTGCGTACAGCTTAATTGTGTTAGCGGATGTGATTCAGAGACAGCAGCAGCTGGTAGGCAGAGTGTTTTCCTCTCCGCCACCCGCCGCTCTCTCTCTCTCTCTCTTTCTCTCTCTCTCTCTCTCTCGCTCTCGCTCCCTGCGATACCCACCATCTGCTGTCTGCAAAACAAGTCATTTATATACTGTCACTTCCAGGACTGCCTTTATTTGTCAAGTGACCACTATGCAAATCACTCACCGACCAGGGGGGCTAATTATCAAACAATATGGAGGAAGCTCTGCTTTTTATCATTCCCTGCTATTTTACACACAGTGACAATTATCTTTGTTTCATTCCGGCTCCCTTTTTCCGAGGGACGTCCACCGTCCTGGGTGGAGGGATTATTCCTGTAAGGACAAAATAAATCACTTTTATTTGTTTGTTTATTATTATCGTGTTGGTCACGGGGTCAGGAAAGGTGCTACGTTATTCAGATTGTTTGAATTGGGCTTTTTTTGGCTCGTGCAAATGTATATACACGCGGTCAGGTCCGTAAGTATTCGGACAGTGACGCAGTTTTCTTAATTTCGCCTCTACAGCGCCACGATGGATTTCAATTGAAGTAATCAAGATGGGATCGGGTTTTAATCCGAGGGGTTTTACATAAAACATTGCGTGGACTGTTTAGGAATGACAGCCGTTTATTGAGAGTATCTCCATTTTCACAGGCTCAAAAATAATTGGACAACTGACCGATAAGCAGTTTTAGGGTCAGGCGTGGCCTGTTTCTTCGTTGCTTCATGATAAATTAAGGAGATAAAAAGTCTGGAGTTGATTCCAAGTGTTGGATTTGTGTTTGCTAGCCGTTCATGGGAACGCTCAGTATGTGGTCCAAAGAGTGCGGGTGAAATGAAGCCATCATTAGGCTGAAAAAAACAAAACGGATAACTACAGTATCAGAAGGATGAGTGGCCACATCAACAATTTGGTACATTCTTAAAAAGAAGAAATGCACCGGCGAGCTGGAAAGTCCTGGAAAATTCTCACCTTGGTGAAGGACAACCCCTTCACAACACCTAGCCAAGTCGAGAAGACTGTCGAGGAGATAGGTGTACCATTGGCAAAGTCTACAATCAAGAGACACTTTCATGAATGTAAATACAGACGGTTTACGTCAAGATCCAAACCACTGTTAACACCCAAGAACAGAAAGGCTAGATTAAAAAAAAAAAAGTCTGATCAGTTCTGATTCAAGATGAACTTGTACCAGAATGATGGGAAGAGAAGAATATGGAGAAGGAAAGGAAAGGTATACCACATGACCTATCAAACATGGTGGAGGTAGTGTTATGGCATGGGCATGTATCTCTGCCAATGGAACTGGGTCACTGGTGTTGATTGATGACGTGACTGCTGATAGAAGTCGCAGGATGAATCCTGAAGCCTATAGAGCTAGACTTTCTGCTCAGATTCAATCAAATGCTGCAAAACCGATGGATAATGACCCCAAAACATACCGCGAAAGTAACCCGAGAGCTTCTTAACGCAAAGAAATGAAATGTTCTTAAATGTCTGATGACCTCAACCCCATTGAGCGTGCTTTTCACTAACTAAAGACAAAACCGAAGGCAGAAAGACCCACAAATAAGCAGCGACTGAAGGCGGCTGCAGTAAAGGCCTGGCAAAGCATCTCAAGGGAGGAAACTCAGCATTTCATGACGTCCATGGATTCCCGGTTTCTGGCAGTCCCCGACTGCAAAGGATCTGCATCCGAGCGTTAAAAATGATCATTATGTTAGTCCGTCCAATTACTTTCGAGCCCCTTGAATTGAAAGTCGACACTTCAATCACATCCCGTTCGCTCGATCTCAAGTCCGCTGTGGTGGAGAACAGAGGCAAAATTACGGAAATCGTCTCAGTGTCCGAATACTTATGGACCTGACTGTTAGGTCAAACTAATAATCATTTGCTACTTCACCTAATATGCCTTCATATTAGTATATTTATATATAAGCAGTGAATTTCCCTTAAAAAAAAAAAAAAAAAAAAGCATTTTCCATTTGAAATTCAGGCCAGCTTTCAGCTCTGTTGCCTGACACTGATCCTGTCCTACAGTCTGATGCCCTCTCAGTCACACACAAGTATGAATCTGGATGTTGCTATCTCACAGAGTCAGACTGTGCTTTAGCTCCAGGTTATTGATTCGCTCTCCTCTGACAGGTGCGGCCACGGCGTCAACATTAAGCACTGCAATAATGGCATTAAAATGTCAGGATGTCAAACGGACGGCGATCCCTCGGGCTGCCGTCGACTCGGAATGGTGCGGAATCAAACATTTGTCAGTGAACGGCTGTAGAAACACAGATCATAACATGACGTCGTAGCGATATTAAAATGACAAGTACGCATGGCAGCCTGCTTATTACACATTATTTTTCATTCTCCTAGCATGGAGAAAATATTAGCTCGTGGACAGGCCTAAAAGTGTAAGGCAGGGTGGGAGATAGCTCATGTTGGTCGAACACATGTATCGAATCACGCATTGGTGCAACGAAAACAGGTCTGGGGACACGATCCGAGCGTTTACCTAGAACATGCGTCAGATTATTAAATACCAGCACGCAGGATAGTTTCAACTTGAGCTAATGCTAATGTGTTTGCTTTCCAGAGCGACTAGTCTTTCTTTCTTACTCAGTTCTAGCCCTATTTACCTCTGTTGGCCTACATTTCAAAGAGATTTAAATTGACATGAGCTGTTCTTTTTCTTTATTGAGGAAATTCTTGACTAATTACTGCCGCTCAGTATTCTCCCAAGTATTCATTAGCCTGGGGCTCCCTGGAGTCCACATTTAAAAAGAAAGAAAAGAAAAGAAATATGGTCTTGCACTTCAGAAGTGATAGGGATTCAGAAGAAGAAGGTTAGGCGTTCATACCTTCCTATTCTTATGACTTTATTTTTTATGAAATCAAACAAAATCATATTATGTTGGGAGCAAAAAGTTAGATCCGTTATGTTATGGGTCAAATGACTTCCACGGTTTAATACACACAAAAACAGCGAAGAACAGCTTAAAACGGTCAACCTTTATTATGGCTTGTCTGAGACAACGGGCTCCAGTGTCCCTGGGTTGATTCTGAGCCCGGCTTACTGTCTGTATGGAGTTCTCTTTGGGTTCTCCGGTTTCCTCCCACCAACCAAAAACAAGCTGTTAAATTTCTCCTAGGTGTGAACATGAGTTTGCATGGTTACATGTGATAGACTGGTGTACCATCCAGAGCATAGGCTCGAGATCCACCATGACCTTGACCAAGCACTTGAGCAGATGAATGAATGAAAGAACGTGCGCTCGTTCAGCTTTGAGATATTCTCTCCAAACCGCCAAAGATTAGAACAAATAGTATCTTGTAGCTTATTGGGAATGCATCGGACCCATTCAAATATACCGATTCATACACTTTTAGAAAAGGAAAGTGTTCTTATAAGGGTTCTTTGGATGGTTGGAGAGCCAAAAGTAGACCATTTGTTGCAAGATTCTATATAGAACCTTTCAGATTTGGGGAAGTAGCAGAAATGCCTTAAAGGTGATAGATGGTATGTTTGTAAGGCTTACAATAAACGCTCCTTGAACAAGTGTGTGGATGTGGGTGCATGGTCATTTGCAATGGACCAGCATCCCATCCAATGTGTGTATAACAGCTTCCTGCGAAGTGTTCCTGAGATACACGATCTGGCCAAATATTTGTGGAAACCTGACCATCACACCCATGTAGTTAGGAGCACACAATTGTATAGAATGTCTTTGTATGATTGCATTACGATTTCCATTCATTGGAACGAGGAGGCCCAGACATGGTCCAGCATGACAATGTTCTTGTGCATAAAGTGAGCTCCATGAAGACATGGTTTGCCATGGTTGGATTAAAAAGTCTCGAATCCCTGCACTCTGGATGAACTGGAATGCCGATTGCACCCCAGGCCTTCTCACCCAAAATCAGTACCTGATCTCACTAATGCTCCTATGGCTGAATGAACACAAATCCCCACAGCCGTTCTCCAAAATCTAGTGGGAAGCCTTCCCATGAGAGTGGAGGTTATTATAACAGTAAAGGGTGGACTAAATCTGTAAGGGAACGGTCAAAACTAACGTACGAGTGTTTTGGTCAGGCGTCCACAAACGTTTGGCCATGTAGTGTAGACTCTACGCTCCCATGATCCTGGTCGTCATAAAGCACTTACTAGAAAGGAATGAATGAATATACTTGATTTGTAAGTATGTACTATATGTACAGTATGTGTGCACACACATATGCTATATAAACAGCGTTGTTCATTTTCCAGAGTTCCTGTGAATGATTAAATGCGATATCCACAAGAGTGTAAGGCAGGCCAGAAACGTCGCTCTCTGGCAGGTTTTTATGTCAACATTTTGGTCAAAATGTTTAGCGATTCCATGCCAACTTTTCATAGGACACGATGGCAGAAGAGTGGCAAGTAAAGCCTGTGCCCTTTTTGTGGTTGTTGTCATAAGCTGTGTCTCAAATCGCATACTATGACCTTATACCTAAAGGTATTTTCTTGACTTTTCAAGACTTTTCAAGACAGAAGAAAAGCATGGCTCAAACCACTGGAGTAAACTTCTCCTGCCTCTGGATAAGAATGTCTAGCAAATATTAATTTATCTTCAGAATGAGCTTCATCCTGGTCGGGTCATGGTGGATCCGCAGCTTATCCCGGGAATGGAAGCAAGGAGGGAATACACCCTGGATGGAACTCCAGTCCATTGCAGGGCACCGCATGCACATTCACGCCTAAGGGCAATTTAATCCACTTATTCATATGGTCTTGTGAGGTGGGAAGAAACCAGAGAACCTTCAGGAAACCCACATAGACATGGGAGAACATGCAGGACTCCATACAAACAGTACCCCAAGCTTAGGAACTCAGCAACCCTGGAGCTCTAAGGCCGCAACACTAACCGCTGTACCATCATACCATCTTCTGCCAAATGTATATGTACAACGTAAACATGTGATGATCTGGAAGATCGAGAAGATTAGTACGTTAGGTTTATACGCAGCATGAGAGGTTTAAAAATAAAAAAAAAAACTAACCATTTTACAGGAAAATTGGTTCCATAATTGGTGTTTACACTCAGAAATGGTTTAGAATTGCACATACGTGTGTGATTTGAGACACAGGTATAGTCTGATTCTCACACTGAGTTATGTAGGGTACATTTGGAAGCCATCTTGCATACAGTGAATATACTTTAAAAGCAAGTCAGGGTAAGAGTGTAGCTTTGGGATATGTAGTCGTATGCATGCGTGAAGCAAGCGGTCTCTCAAATGCTAACAAACAGCAGCTTAACATGGATTAATGTAATTAACTGCCAGTGAAGGTTTCCAGATTCCCATTGGTGATAGAGCCTGTTTTTATCCCTTTAAAGGTGTGATGATCAGAGTATTGGCATGTCGGATGGTCCAAAGGGATGTGTCCGACAGATAACCTCCGCTGCTGCTTTAGTTTGAGATCTCACCCTCCAGAGGTGATACCGTGGAGTCAGACAGCCTGGAGAAGGAAGAGTTTCCCATCGTGTTAAATTGCAAGGTTGAAACCAGAAAACATCTGCTTCTTTTCAGGATAATTGGCATTTTTGGCACAATTTCCCTTGACATTGATCTCATTGTTGCTACAGTTATTCACACATGGATATTTTATCATTGGTGCTCTTGCGTTCTCCTAACGAAAAAAAAAAAAAAAAAAAAACAACAACAAAAAACCCCGTGTAGATGTTTCCCATTTCTCTCAATTTCTGGGTCACGATTGCTAGCGATTTGAATGTGACTCTTTGTGAAATTCCTGTCTCTGTTTTTCTCTCCATCCTCATGACTGTGCTGTCTGGCAGGAACACAGTGATGTGTTCCACATGGCTGCCTGTTTCTCAGATCTTTGGATCAGATTACTTTATTTGAGCAGACGTCATGACCCCTGTTCCTGAGCCTAACCTAAAATAGCTATAATGCGAGTCGGTTGTTACTTGATGGACTGCGGTGTAAAGCGGCGGTGACTGACGTTTAATGGTTGCCAAATGTGTTAGAGGCGGCTCTGGCAAAGTTTGCAAAAGAGTCCAGTGGTGTAGAGGTCAGACCTGTGATGAGGTACGATGAAGAATCATAAGGCCATGTTGGAATGGCATGACTAAGTTTGGGTAATTTTCCATGCTTATTTTGTACAGGTAGCATCGTCGGTTTTCACCGTCGGTTTTGAAAATTTATCCAAAGGGGCATACAAATGGCTGATGAAATAATGAAATGCAGATGATGTTCAAATCGTACATAGAACATTCCCCTTTTGGCTGTCTGATCTGATATCCCACCCACCATTGGTATATGGTTTTAATAATTCAGCTAAAGCATCGCTAGAAAATTGCTCTATATGGAACAAATATGCTTTTTTTTTCCTTTTTATTGATCGGTCTTGCATGATGGACACGCTACATGAATGGATTAAAAATACATGTAATTCTTGATGTGGTGAATTTTTTTTTATTTTTTTTTACCATCTTCAGCACAAAAGAGTTTACCCTTTGTAGTTTCTCGGTAACAGGACAAGCTGCGTATATTTAAAAAAAAAAAAAAAAAACTGTAATAAAGAAAATGTGTTAGCATTGACAATGTTAGATGTGCTGGTCATGGAAAATAATCAAGTTCAGGGCAGTGACAGTAACTATTATTATATCATCACACCTCTGTAGTTTGTCCTTTTTCATATCATTCCGCTATTATGTCTCTGTTTCCTGGAAAACATGACGTAACACGAAAAAAGCTTCAAACTGAAACAAATGTCATTGTTATACAGCCTAATGGTTACCACTGAGATTTCTCAATCAATCAATTTACTGCATTTAAACTGCAAAAATAAAATCAGAAATCAAATCTCGTCACTGTAGAACCGCTTTACCTTCTTAGCATACTAGCTTCATATTTAGCATTGCTAAGATTTCAATTCTAGAATATTCTACTATGTCCATGCTTTCCTGGCATTTCATTGATCGATATAACAATAAATAGGAATCTTAAAGATTTTTCTTCAATTCAAAGACATGAAAGATGTCGGATACGTTACAGAAATGCATTTTTTCTTTCTTTCTTTCTTTCTCGTTTTTGGTTCACCTGCCACGTTTGACTTATTTTCTTGGTCTGGAAGTCTGACAGACGCATGACGCTACACGTCGGTTATTGATAGCGTGTGCTACAGGAGCGTGTGGCCGTGTCAGTGTACACATGTGCCACCATGTTTGCTAGTGTTGACAGACACCTACAAGACCCCCGGTGGCTGATGGAAGAGTCCCATCCATCAGCTCTCGCCACGTGAAGCCTCGCTTCTCAGTCTAGCCGAACAGCTCACACTCTGTGCGCCATGTCAACATGAACCCATACTTGTAGGCTAGATCCCGTCCTCCGCATCGGCACGGATTCATTTGTCACCTCGTGCTTCGACGTTCTCAGCGCTACAGTGGATAGCGCTAGCTTTGCATCCATCATGCTAGACTGGTAGACTAGATTGGCATCTTTCTGCAGGATTTGATTCACGTAGCGTCCGTATAAGCGGCTTCGTTTTTATTACACGTTCTCACAAGTTCTCACAACACTTACCACTGCACCATCGGTTCAACATGGTGATATTTCTTCTAATGCTATACAATTAGACTTAGAGATTCTACGTCAAGACTTTACTTTCATCATGCGCAGTACAGCGAACACATTTTCTGTCTCTTTGAGGAAACCGAATTTGAAGCCTGACAAGAAAATACTACTTAACGGTATCATTTTTGACAACTATCACACCCCCTGTTGCGCCGGTACATTTATTTCTGGCTGCGAAAATGACGTCTGGTGACCACATGAAAAAAAAAAAAAGTTCGACAGTAGCATTTTCTATGAAGCCCAAATTCGTAATGCGTTATAACTGTGCGTAGAATTCTTTATAAGTTGGTAAGTCTAAATAATGCCTCGTGCAGTTCTAATAATATCGTGTGAGTACTAAACAACCTGTATAACTAATAATGACCTGTGAATAATTCTAAAACATTATAAGCATTGTAAATGTAAAGTAGATGATGTGATAAATTAGTTGGCATTATAGGTCGGTTGTACCTAGTAGGTTTTGTTGTTGTTGTTTCAGATGACAAGGACACACACACACACACACACACACACACACACACATGTAGAACCTACTTAACCCTGGAGGGACAGGAAGCTGCATGGACGAAACAAGACAAAACCCCCATTTTTAAAAGTTTATATATATATATATATATATATATATATATATATATATATATATATATATATATATATATATATATATATATATATATATATATATTTGTGTGTGTGTGTTTTTTATTTTTACATTACTTTTCAACCTGCAATAATGTATGTGGAATTAATCTGGAATTAAACAAGTGTACTATAATATTTACAATGTTTTATAATCGTTAATGAACGTTACAACTTTAACCGTTAAATGATTATCCACAGGTCATTATTAGTTCTAAACGTTGTTTAGTACATCCTGTGGCATTATAATGAATAGTGACAGATGACACGTGATGAAGGGATTATGTAGGTCACATTATAAGAGATTTATGATGTATTACTAGAGTTTTATCAATTCTAACAGGGAGACATCATCAACCGATGAAGACTTTTATAATGATGTATGATATCAGATAATGTCACCGAAATGGCTAAATGTACTTACAGTCAAACGAATGAGCAATCTGAGCACTCAGTTATGCTCGTGTATTGAACATAAATATAATATTGCGCGTTGTCTGCTATTCTACTTTGTACTGTTTGAAAGGAACAAAATGTTTGTAAAAACAAAAAAAATCATCATGAACAATTTATTTTATAATGATTTTTGACTAAATGTCTGCAGCGGTACTGTAGATCTAACTGTTTTGTAATTTAAATATCCTCCTTTAACCTTAAGATCAAATATATTCAAGTTGGCACGCCAGGCTGTTATCAGTTCCCAGTACAGCCTTTTTTGACCAGTGGTATGGATTTTTCAGCTCATATGAACCCATGTGGTGAGAGATCAGGTGACTACGGGGCCAGTCTATTACCCATAGATCATCATATGCTATGTGGTACATACTGTATGTTGGCAAACTGTAAAAAAAAAAAAAAAAAAAATTTTAAAAGCACGTCATCCATATTTTAGCCTGGAATGTTTAGTATGTAACCTTTGAGGCATTTTTTTCCCCCTCATTTTTGGGAAAATCAGTTTGAAATTGTACCTTCCATAATACAAACTTGTCACTGGGGTGTTACTCAAGGTTTGCACACTTTATGGCCAAAAGTATGTTGGCACCTCATATGAGCTTATTGAACATCGCATTCCAGATTCAGTCCGCGTTTTGCTGCTATAATAACCTCCACTCTTCTGGGAAGGTTTTCCACTAGATTTTGGAGCATGGCTGTTGGGATTTGGATACTCAGCTACAAGAACATTAATACGGTCGAATGAGTTCATCCCAAGGGTGTTTCGTGGGTTGACCCTCAAGTTCTTCCACACTAACCTTGGAAAACCATGTCTTCATGGAGCTCACTTTGTGCACAGGGGCATTGTCATGCTAGAACAGGTTTGGGCTTCGTAGTTCCAGTGACGGGAAATTGTAACGCTACAGCATACAAAAATGTTTCAAAATTTATCCGGACGCGTTCTGCTCCCCGGACCTGCCTGATCCATCCTGATACCCTACCTCTGGATGGAGCTCTCATCAACTACCGCCTGGAGATCGCTGACGACGGTACCGCTTGAAGTACCATGAAATGGTTTTGGACCTCATTTCCACATGGACGTTCTCGCTGTGGTCGCTGGGACTATGGTTGCTGCGATGTCCTCGGGACTGCGATTACCACGTGCAGTTTAACACTCGGGTCTCCTTTAGTGAACAGTGGACTAGTTCAACAAACAGACTTCATATTAAACCATAATGAACTTTCTTTCACTCTCACACTATCCGTCGTTCCCCAGATGAGGACGGGTTCCCTTCTGAGTCCGGTTCCTCTCAAGGTTTCTTCCTCGTATCATCTCAGGGAGTTTTTCCCTCACCACCGTCTCCACCGGCTCGCCCAATAGGGATAAATCCACACACTGAAAATCTCCATCCTGTGTTTATATGTTTCTGTAAAGCTGCTTTGACGCAATGTCCGTTGTTAAAAGCGCTACACAAATACAAATTGAATTGAATGGAAAATGTTGTAAACATCGCAACACTTCTGTTACAGAAGTAACACAGCAGTATAAAGTTTAGACTGTCTTTAAAACCACTTCCTGTTGATACATCTGGTAAATAGAAGTGCATTTTGATGATATTTGTAGGCTCAACACTACGAATGATGGCGCGACAATGACTCTATTAAATGTTCGCGCTCGTATCATAGTGGTAGAACGCTGATGGACGTCGATGCGCCAGGAATAGAAAATCGGGGAATCTATAAAGACACTGACGCTAAGCCTGAGCGATGCAACAATGCGCTACATGACGTAAGCTATAAGACATTCCAGACTGTGCAGTTATACGCAAATAATCATGGAGCTCTGGAGTGTGTTGTTCCGCTTCTACCACTGCGATTCGCCATTGATTACAATGTTTATTCATTTATTAATGAACAGTTTATAAATTGTCGTTGAGCGTCTGCCCTTTTGTACAAGTCACCGTGTGTGAGATGTTACTATAGCAACCATAACGTATGATAACAAGCGCATTAATCCCAAACGTTCATGTTACAGTTAGGACTACGGTTCGAGCTGCGCTGTTATACAGAAATATCGCGCACGCTCTGATCATATTTGGTCTCAGTCAGATTTTGAGAATTGTACCGCACTGTCGTATAAATACTGTAACAACTAATAGTACTAACGCCAGTCCGTTTACACGCATAGATCACTCCTTGCCATGTTCTGATTCTGTTCTGGGATCGTTTTAAACCCTGACGAAAGGAAGTGAAGCTAATCGGTTTGACAGATTTTATTCCCTTGATACCATTAATTAGAGCTTGTGTATTAGAGTATGCCATGTACTTTCAATCCATTATTTACAGAGATCTTTGGACGTATGGAATTTTAAGTATGGAAATTTAAAGGGGGAAAGGATATTCCGTTATCAGTGTAGGACATGAAGGTTTACGTTTGCCATCTGTTTATAATTTAAAGCAAAATCTTACATCCCATATGTTAAGATTGTGTGGGTTTCTTCCAAATTCTCCGGTTTCCTTCGACCGCCCAAAAACATGCTGCTTACTGTGAATGAGTGTGTGTGTGTGTGTGTGTGGTGCCCTGCGATGGACTGGCGTCCCATGCAGGGTGCATTCCCGGCTCACACCCGGTATTTCCGGGATGAGCTCCAGGTCCATCGCCATCCTAGCCAGGATAAATCGCTTACTGAAGATGATTGAATGTTGCGTTCATTTGCAAATCTCGCCATTTATTCCTACACATGTAATAAAAGTGTTACTCTGTGAGCAGAAAAATGGCCGCTACGGGCTTTGAATTTACATGTTATTTTCCAAATCTCGGTAACGACGTCGATTGAAGGTACATACGTGGACGTTGAAGGTTATTTTGAAAGTGCGTTTATGTAGTTAGTGCCCCGAGGAAGTCAAACATACGTTCCTTTTCCTATATACGTAAGCTCGGTAGATCTTTTGAAAGCTGTATTAATATCAGTGTAATACATTTTCCCTTATTTACATTGTTTTTACATACTTCTGTGTCTGGACTGTACTTTTTCATATCACGCATGTACATATATAAAATCATACTATGAGGCTATTGTCATATGTATATTCATTATTCTACCTCACTGTTCTTACCGTCGTGCTGCTCGAACACTTTACTGTTCCCATGAGGGATTTATTCAAGTAATGAACCGCTAATAGGTGCTTTACAGTGAAATGATCACTTTCTGAGGCATGATTTGAAGCTGAGGGAAGAAAAGAAAAAAAAAAAAAAAAAAAACCTCACCCATGATAACATCACTGTACCGCACATCCTTGAGTAATGATAACTGAATTTATTATTAATAATATCCTCAATACACAATTCTTCTGCCACACGATGTAGTTTGTAAACAGTAAGCTTTGGTTGCTAAGCAACATAACTGGCAAAGATTAGGGTATTCCATGGACAGAGCAACAGTCTTAAGTGTAAGGTATTTTGTTTGTTTGTTTGTTTGTTTGTTTGTTTGTTTAAACCCTGAAGCATTGATGCAGATTCCAGTTATTGTGATGCGTTCCCAGGTACACACCTGGCGAAGATTTTACACTGGATTCAAATTCAGCTCAGCCAATTAGATTTTAGATGCCAAACTGTCTGTATATAAAAAAGTTTACCTCATGTTTCTTACCATATTGTATCATATCTTGTTGTATCGTATCTTCTCATGTTATCTCATCGTATCACGTCTTATCTTCTCATTTTATCTCATCTTATGTCTTATCTTTTCATGTTATCTCATCTTATTATGTCTTATCTTCTTGTTTTCCTTCGTCTTATCACGTCTTATCTTCTTGTTTTACTTCGTCTTATCACGTCTTATCTTCTCATGTTATCCCATCTTATCACGTCTTATCTTCTTGTTTTACTTCGTCTTATCACGTCTTATCTTCTCATGTTATCCCATCTTATCACGTCTTATCTTCTTGTTTTACTTCGTCTTATCACGTCTTATCTTCTTATTTTATCTCATCTTATCACGTCTTATCTTCTCATTTTATCTCATCTTATCACGTCTTATCTTCTCATGTTATCCCATCTTATCACGTCTTATCTTCTTGTTTTACTTCGTCTTATCACGTCTTATCTTCTCATGTTATCCCATCTTATCACGTCTTATCTTCTCATGTTATCCCATCTTATCACGTCTTATCTTCTTGTTTTACTTCGTCTTATCACGTCTTATCTTCTTATTTTATCTCATCTTATCACGTCTTATCTTCTCATGTTATCTCATCTTATCACGTCTTATCTTCTCATTTTATCTCATCTTATTATGTCTTATCTTCTTGTTTTACTTCGTCTTATCACGTCTTATCTTCTCATTTTAGCGCAACGTATCATATCTTAACTTAGTGTATGTTATTGTGTTGTACTATATCATATCTTTTCTTCTCATTTTATCATTTCTTATCTTATCTTATCTTATCTTATCTTGTCTTACCCTTTTGGTACCACCGGTTCGAGTTTTCCTGTCATGTGCATAAGTACAGTATACTTTATACAACACAATATTTTATCTTACCTTATTTTATCTTATTGGATCGCACTGTGCCTTATTATATCTTGTCATGCAATCTTCTGATCTCATCTTATGGTACCTTATTGTGTCTTGTTTTTTCTGTTCTTATCTTATTGTCTCATCGTATCATATCACATCTTGTCATGTCATCTCCTCTTCTTCTATCTTATCTTCTTATCTTATCATATCGTATTATATCTTTTTTTTTTATCCTTTCTTGCATCTTATCATACATCATGTTATCTTATCGTATCTTATTATATCATGTCGTTTTATCTTATCGTGATGATATCTTATATGATATCATACATTATCTTATCAGTCCTTATTAGTGTGCTATGTGCGTGTGTGTGTGTGTGTGTGTTTGCTCTCCATCTTTTGTCTCTGGCACAATAACATCAGAGCACAGGCCATGGCGCAGTGCGGGCGGTGTGTGTCAGGCCAGGTTAGCGTCTGTTGGGTCTGCCTCTGGAAACAGGCACGGCTAACTCAAGCGTGTTAATGGGAAAAGGCTTGTCTCTTCTATACTA
This sequence comes from Ictalurus punctatus, assembly GCF_001660625.3. Taxonomy (NCBI): domain Eukaryota; kingdom Metazoa; phylum Chordata; class Actinopteri; order Siluriformes; family Ictaluridae; genus Ictalurus; species Ictalurus punctatus. Next base: position 23,479,201 of record NC_030432.2, read on the forward strand.
ACACTTGGATGACTCTGCAGACTTGGAAGGGGGGTTGAAGGAGACAGGAAGGGATGGCATGGCATGGGAGACTAGGAAAACACACACACACACACACACACACACACACACTTTGCTCTTATCCTTCTTTCTAAGCAAAGGCTGAGTTGGGGATTTGCTTGCATTGTCAACTCATTTGATGCCTATTGATAGTGACACTCCTCCCCCTCTCTTTCTCTCTCTACCTCTCGTCCTTCTTCCTCTCTCTACATCTCTCCATCCTTTGTCCTTTTCCCTCTTTTTCTTCACTGCAGGCCATGGAGGCACAGATCCAGAGCATTGGACAGACGCCATCTCAGTTGCTCATCGAGCCCCATCCTCCCCGCAGCTCCGCCATGCACCTGGTGAGAGTACCATGTGTGTGTATAAGTGTGTGTGTGTGTGTGTGTGTGCACTCTCAGATCCTTCCTAGTGTCTGTGTATATGTACAGCTTTCCTACGTGGCTCCGCCCCCACCACCATAGCTATTACTCTAGACGAGGGCAGTCACGTCTGACCTTCATGGCGCACGGCGCCGCCGTTTTTCACGCTCATATGCCCACGGCTTTAATGAGCACATCTTCATCCTGAGTAATGTGCAGCACATTCGCAGAGTGTGTCATGATGCTAATCTGCTCACAGGAGACTGCAGAGCTGAAGTGCAGATGTGCTGCTGGGAAAACTTCACTCGGGCAGTCATTGGCTCATACAAGAGTACAGTACACACACGTTCATGCGCGTGCGCACACACGCGCAATCTTGACATACTTTTCAAAGTACACTGCTTCCTCGGAATAACAGGGTTCTGTTATGGAGTGTCTGATGAGAGGACAGCGCTCTCTACTGGTCATATAGCACTTCACTCGCTGTATTCACCTCTTCGGATTATATTTAAACTGGTGTCTGAAGAGCAATCGTTCAGATACGGTGTATAAGACACAAGCAACACGTCTGTTTGACTTTATTTAAATAATTACATATCACAATACCGCCACGTGTCACTAAACAAAAATACCCTCCAAGTCACCTGCTCTGAAACTGTTAATGACCCCATATTTTGGGTTTTTATGCCACAAATCACTCCAGATCGAATCAGACAAACGAGCATGGGAAAATAAAAAGCCTATAGCAAAAGATGTGGAAAATAAAATGAAAATAGCAACGATGGGTTATCATCCAGACATGTGAAAAGAAAAGTCGAGGTTCGAGTGTTACTGTCACGTGCACAAGCACAGTGTAAAATATTCAGTGAAATTCTTGCATGTTCACCCACAACGACAGTCAACCATAAGACTTTCTCGTCCACCATCATGAGTCTCGGAATTCATGGTGCAGCATATCAGTGGTTTGCTTCCCACCCGGAAGGTCGCTCATACCAGGTGTCGCAGAGTGGATCCACATCTGCTCCCCGCAGACTCTTCATTGGTGTCCCACAAGGCTCAGTACTTGGTCCTCTTCTGTTCTTCCTCTATACTCGATCTCTCAATGAGGTCATACCCTCACATGGGTTTTCATACCACTGCTATGCGGAAGACACTCGACTCATCTTCTCCTTCCCTCCATCAGATCCTCTTGTTTCTGGTCGGATCTCAGCATGTCTACAAACGTCTCATCAAGGACGGAAGCTCATCAGCTGAAACTTAATCAAAACCAACAAAACTGAACTGCCGTTCATCCCAGCTGATTCATCACCATGTCAGGATCTTGTGATCTCCCTGGACGACTCTCTGATCCCACTTTTGGTTGCTGCACGGACAGTCAACAGTCCTTTTCCTCTCGCGTTGCTAATCTGACGCGCTCATGTCGCGTTCTTCTTTACAGCATCAAAAGGATTCGTCCATTTCCATCCATACAGGCCACTCGGGTGCTGGTTGAGTCTCTTATCATTTCGAGACGGGACTTCTGCAACTCACTCCTGGAAGGTCTGCTTCTGAGAGCCATTCAACCTCTACGACTGATCCCGAATGCAGCTGCTCGATTTGTTTTCAACCTTCCGAAGTTCTCCCACACCACTCCACTGCTGCGCTCCCTCCACAGATTTAAAACACTGACGCTTGCCTACAAAGTTAAAAATGGACCAGTACCCACTTACTTCAAATCACTTATCACACCCCGCACTACACCACGCTCCCTCCGATCCTCTCGCACCACTGGACTAGTGCCACCATCTCTCAGGGTACAAGGAAGGCATGCATCAAGACTCTTCTCTGTTCTGGCGCCTAGGTGGTGGAATGAACTTCCCCTAGAGTCTTCAAACGACATCTAAAGACTTTCCTCTTCCGAAAATACTTAAATTAGCACTTTTCATTTAAAAATAATAAATTAAATAATAATAATAAAGTTGTCTGTGTGTTTTTCACATGATCATCATCATCATCATCATTATCATGGAGGATTGTGAAGGTTCTGTGTTGTTCACACTCCTTTCGTTCTGTATTGGCTTATGGGCTGTCAACAGAGCAGAAGCATAAAAATATACAGTATAAAGTCAGACATCTAACAAATAAATGGTCTGTTGTTACAAATAAACAGACGGACAGATAGACAGACAGACAGACACATAGATAGATTGATTGATTCCAGACAGACAGACAGACAGATAGACAGATAGACAGACAGACAGACAGACAGACAGACAGACAGACAGACACACACACACACACACACACACACACACACACACACACCAGAAATACAGGGACATGGACAGATAGATAGATAGATAGATAGATAGATTGATAGATAGACAGACAGACAGACAGACAGACAGACACACACACACACACACACACACACACACACACACACACCAGAAATACAGGGACATGGACAGACAGACAGACAGACAGACAGACAGACAGACAGACAGATAGATAGATAGATAGATAGATAGATAGATAGATAGATAGATAGATTGATAGATTGATTGATTGATTGATTGATTGATTCCAGACAGACAGACAGATAAATAGATAGATAGATAGGTAGATAGATTCCAGACAGACAGATAAATAGATAGATAGATAGGTAGAAAGATTCCAGACAGACAGACAGATAAATAGATAGATAGATGGGTAGATAGACAGACAGACAGACACACACCAGAAATACGGGGAGATGGACAGATAGATACCAGATAGATAGATAGATTGATAGATTGATTCCAGACAAACAGACAGATAGATAGACAGAGAGAGACACACACACACACACACACACACACACACACACACACACACCACACACACACACCAGAAATACAGGGAGATAGACAGATAGATAGGTAGATAGATAGATAGATAGATAGATAGATAGATAGATAGATAGATAGATACATACAGACAGACAGACAGACAGACAGACAGACAGACAGATATGAATATGTGTAAAGAGAAGAATGGTAGTGATCTATAAACAGAATGTATATACACATGCACCTCAGCTGTGAAAATCCTGCTTTTGTTTCAATTTTGTTTCATCATCTGTCCAAACAGTGCGTGCGTATGAGTGCATCTGTATCCAGATTTTCTCTTTAGTTACAGAGATATAGCACTGAAACATGTTTCTTCCATCCACTACATCATCATTTATTTAAAATAAACTTGTTTCTATCCTTTATTACAGTTGGCTTTTTATTGATAGAGCAGCTTTTCCACTTCAGCAAGGTGCAAAAGGTTGAACAATGGAAAAGAACAGAAGAGAACGGATTCCCTGTTGAGACTCATGGGTTTCTTCCTCGGGTCGTCTCGGGGAGTTTGCTCTCACCACTGTCGCCTCTGGCTCGCTCATTAGGGATCTAAACCTACATCTGAATCTCTGTACGGCTGCTCTGCGACGACGTCATGCTAAAAGTGCTATACAAATAAAAGTAAATTGAACCGAATGATTGCGAATGAGTATAGCAGGAGCGAGCGGCTCCACACCCACTAACACTGCTGTATTATTAAACGTCCTGCTGTAACATCTTGAAGTAGTATTGAAAATCGTTTCTGTTCTGAACTTTAACCTGTACCTTGTGCATAATACACTCTCTAATACACACACACACACACGCACACACACACACATACCTCCCAAACCCCAGTGAGACCTCTTAACTGAACCTTCCCTAAGTTTTAGCAGATGGAAGCTGACCACTGAGGATTATGGGAAAGTTGTTAGTGTGCATGCAAATGTACTGTTCTGTTGAATTCTTAAATCTGATTGGTCAGAAGGTGTCGATTTATTTTCTATAACAGCAGCTCTGACAATAGTGCCAGCAGCAAGTCACAGGTTTATATGAATGTGCTTTAATTAATTAATTAATTAATTATTTTTTTTACAAGAATACATTATTGTTTCTTTAAAGTAGAAAGATGTACGGCAGACACTCTGTATGAACCGATAAAATAGACAGATGTGTCTAATTGTTATGTTGAAGCTTTTTCCGCGATGTTTATTTAGCATTTATGGAAGGACACGGGAACTCTTCAGGACAGACGACTTTGTCCTTCCGTGTGCAACTTTTCCCTTTTCCATTCTACCCTCTCTTTTATTTTTTACCACTACCCTCATACTAATTTCCTCTCTCCATCCTTCTGTTCCTCTCACTCTTCCCTCTTCCTCCCCCATGCTCCCTTTCCCCTCTCCTTCACGCTCTGTCTCTTCATCAGTGTTTCCTTCCGCAGAGCCCGCTCATGTTTAAGGAGCAGATGCAGCAAGACGTCATCATGGTACTCAAGTTCCCCTCCAATTCTCCGGTCACCCACGTGGCTGCCAACACGCTGCCACACCTGGCGATGCCTGCCGTCGTCACGGTGACCTGCAGCCGCCTGTTCGCTGTCAACCGCTGGCACAACACCGTGGGTGAGTGAAGAGACTGGTTGAGCTTGTCAGATATCACTCCTTGTCTCTTCCTGTGGTTAGACGAACCTGAGAATATAGAACTCTGGGAGCATAGGGTTCTGGAGATCATAGAGCTCTGGGAACGTATGACCTTGATAACGTGAGCTTTTGGGAAAATGGAGTCCTGGAATATAGAACTCTATGAATGTATGTTTTCTAGGAACATAGTGAGCTGGGAATATAGGACATTATGACTACAGAGGTCTGTGAACACAGGATCCTGTGAATGCAGGGCTCGAGGAACATACTGTAAAGGACTGGGAGACATAGGGCATTGGGAACATAGTACTCTTTAAACTTATGGGCCAGGGGGACATAGGACATAGGTCCTTGAATATAGGATTCTGGGAATATTGGTTCCTGGGAACAAGGAGTCCTGGAAATATAGAACTATGGGAACATAAGGGCCTGGGAACATAGAGTTCTGGGAACATTGAAATAGGATACTGAAAACAGGGGCCTGGGGTACTTAGGGGCTTGGTAACATTGGACATTGGGAACATGGTGTTTGGGGATCTAGGGTTCTGGGAACATTGAGGTCTAGAAATATAGGGGTCTGGGAACGTAGGATACTGAAAACATAGAGGACAAGGGTATTTAGGTCCTTGGCAACATAGAGCATTGGGAACATGGGGTTTTAGGACAAATGGGTCCTGGAATGTAGAACACTGGGAATAAAGGTTTTTGGGAGTGCAGGGAACCATGAGAACATAGGACCTGGTAAATGTAGGGCCCTGGGAACACTGGACCGTGAAACATTTAACTCTGGGAGCACAGAACCCTGGAACATATGCTCCTGGAATATAGGGATTTTTCCATTCTCCAGGATTTTTATATAACATTTATAACAGTGATTTGAATTCTGAGCTTCACTGTTTATTCACAGTCACACAAATGCATATATAAATGGCACCTGATATTTGTTCCTGACTAAAACACACACACAGCCCTTGCCACCTCCACCACACGTTCCCCACTCGGCCACGTGTGCCCAGCATTACCCTCGTAGACCCGGGAACATGCCTCACCTGCAGGTCAGAGGTCACATGCCTTGCCAAATTAGCCAATCATAGCCTCCCGTTTCTTCCCACACCTCCTGGGCTGTCAGCGCTGTGATGTCAGAAGTAGAGGTGGTGGTTTGGTTCTGCTAATGGCCACAGCTGCACAGCATATCCACCGGAACATGGCCACCAGACCTTCTGTGTCTGTTTCTGCTGGTGCAAAATGGCTGCCTCTGGCCTCAGGTCTGCCTCAGGGTCTGAACAGTCTCTGACCTGCCTCATGCTTAACAGAGAGAAATCAATAAATGTCGTCTAAACCTCGCTAGTGGGTTTGAAAAGCCCCCCCTTAGTGGGGACAAAGGGGTCAGAGAACAGCGTGGGATCAGAGTGTGTATAGGGTGTGACCATAGTGACTGCCAATGAGTGTGTGTGTGTGTGTGTGTGTGTGTGTGTGACAGGTCTACGGGGTGCTCCAGGATACTCATTAGAGCAGGCCCATCACCTCCCTATTGAAATGGACTCTGTGATTGGTGAGTATAAATGGTATTACATCAGAAAAGGCTATCTTTGTTTATTGGTTTCAATAAAGGTTTGTCTGATGAAAAAAATCAATATCGAATAAATTCTTTAATACATTGTTGATATTTGTAATATGTAAATGCAGCGAGCTCTAAAAGTAACGGTACCCTTTAAAAGAATGGGTATTGTATACAATAAAACATTACACACACTCAAACAATTGGGGAAACAACACCGAATTATTTCCATGAAGAAAAAAAAAAAAACATTAATGTTTTGCTGGTACGTCTTTGCTATGTTCTAGCCAACAACACAGGGACGAACAAGAGGCAGATCACGGATTTGGTGGACCAGAGCATCCAGATCAACTCGCAGTGTTTCGTGGTAACAGCAGACAATCGCTACGTTCTGGTGTGCGGCTTCTGGGACAAGAGTTTCCGTGTCTACTCCTCAGAATCTGGTACAGATACACAGATACGCATATTAATGTGTACAGCGTGTGTATTCTCTCCTCTCTTCTAATTCAATGTTCAAAGGAATAACTTTTCCACCAAATGGTCGAGCGTTTCCCTTTCTAGTCCTGCCCTTAAAGGCGTCATGACATGAGAATGACATTTTCCTTGATCTTTTGATATATAAGAGGTCATTGTATCATTAACACGCCCTGCGAGTTTTAAGCTTAATACGTCCTCCTCAGTACAAACACAGCGTTTATTTAAACAAGTTCCATAAATGGCGCATTTGGATGTGGCGGGATTTGTGACATCACACAGGCCAACTCATTTACATATGATTGCCACTACAGAAAGACGTGGACACCTACTTTTACAACGTCGTTGGCCCCGCCCACTGCCGCTCAGTCGCTGAAAACAGTCCCACACGTATTATGGCAGGGAAGGTGTTTATAATTAATTCATCGGAAAAGATGTGAACCAATCGTAGCAGAGGGCGGATACATTGACGTCTTAAGGGTAAAGGCCAGAAAAACTGATCGTTTCAGTCAGAGGGTCAAAGACAGTGTGGAAAAAAAGTCATGAATTACAGAATTTGATATGGTTTTTGTGCAAAAAAAAAAAAAAAAAAATTACTAATATTATAATTACACCGCAGGAAAGATAATAAAATGAAATAAAAAAAAAAACATGTCATGACCCCTTTAAGCTATGAGGCTAATATAGCTCAAGTCCATTCTGCCAAAAATATCATTCTTCGTAAATTTTCGCCTGAAAAAATATACACTACCGGTCATAATAATGAGTGTACACCGTCCCCCCCACTCACACACACACACACACACACATTTTAGAATAATAATAAAGTGAAACTCTGGAGTAACACAAATGGAACTATGGGAATCATGCTGTGATAAAAAAAAATTTAAAAAAATCCAAGATAAATCAAAATAATTGAGTATTTTAGCATCTTCAAAGTAGACGACATTTTCACCGACAATTTCCAGAAATGTATTCTTGGCGTTTTCTCGCCCGGTTTCTTGAGGAATTTCCCCGAGATGATTTTTTAAACAGTATTAAAGGAGTTCCCGCCGACGCCGGACTCTCATCCGCTGCTTTTCGGAATAATTCGCTCCGAGTCGTCCGTTTAAAAAATAAAGATTGTTTTGTAAATAAAATGTTCGTTTTCAAATGAAAGAGACGAACACGTCGGAACGTTTATATTTCTGTCTACGACACCGATTTCACACGTTTAATCACACGCCGTCGGATCAAGAGCTTTTTTAACGTCACGAGAAACGTTTCGGCCGGGCGTCCACAAACTTTTGACCGGCTGTGTACGGCGTAAACGTGAACGGAACGTCTCCATGTAGCTTAGCGCTGTAGCGTTATGGTGATAACCATCTCAGACTGGAGTCTTAAGCCTACTGCCGTGATTTTTGTGTGTTTCTTCGTTCCTCCTCATCGACTGGTACAACCTAGCTATGCTCACCTCTTTCCTGTCGACTACATTCGACACCCCGAACAAACAAACCTTCAGTGTCCGGAGTTTTAATACAGATGTGAGCGAGCTACAAATGCGATTAGCTAAAGTTAGCAAAAGGTTGCTATCGGCGCGACTAGCCTTTCCACCTCTCCACAAGTGTGTCATTTTATCTCGTGTCTACTTTATATTATTTTTGGGGGGAAAACATAGCGTCACTGTATTACACGTCATAGTGTGTGTATGTATATATATATATATATATATATATATATATATATATATATATATATATATATATGTGAGTGTGTGTGTGTGTGCAGGTAAGCTGACACAGATAGTGTTTGGCCACTGGGATGTTGTGACGTGTTTGGCACGTTCGGAGTCGTATATCGGCGGGGATTGCTACGTCGTGTCGGGATCCAGAGACGCCACTCTGCTGCTGTGGTACTGGAGCGGCCGGCACCACATTATAGGAGACAATCCGAATAACAGTGAGTGTAACACAACTATACACAACTAGACACGGTTTATCCACACTGTAACACTACTACACACGATCAGACACTGACTGTAACACAGTTGCGGACATCGGTCTCGCGTACGTACAGGAAACGTGGCAAATGTATAAAAGTAATGGCACCCTTCCGAAGAATAGGCGGAAATTATTCTATGGGCGCGTTACGCGCCATGAGGCAGGGGTGACTCAGTAGTTAAGGCTCTGGAGTACTGATCAGGAAGTTGTAAGTTTAAGCCCCGGCACTAACAAGCCGCCAGTGTAGGGCCCCATGAGCAAGGCTCTTAATCCTCTTTGCGCTAGCACGGCTGACCCGGCGCTCCGACCCCAGATTGTTAACCGGCTAGGATATATAAAGAAAAGGATTTCACTGTACTATAAATGTGTATATGTGGCAACATCAACTGTATTTCTTGTCAGTTTCTCACTCGGAGAAACTACTATTCGATAGAAATCTCAATTCTGATCGGTCAGACGTTGTTGATTGATTTTCTACGACGGCAGCTCTGACACTCGTGCCCACTGCAAAGCTTCGCATCCGTTCAAATACATTCTCAAACACAGGGACTTGACCGGTGGACTCTAATCTAAACCTAATTAATAACCAATGAAGAAAACGTTGCGTTGATTATTTTCCTGTAACTGTACACCCCAAAGCAAGGGTTTTATTCTTCACATACCGGCAGGAACACATTTCCAGTAATGACAAAAAGGTCGCAAGACAGTCGCAGCTAATTACAGCAGAATATTAGCGCGTTCAGCTGGTGGAACTGCCTCCACGCCGTCTTCAGAAAACAACAAAAACATTTGTTTTGTCTTCATTTCATCCCACCAACAACTAATCATCCCGAGACGCTCGCGGTTTCTCAGACGTGTTGTTGTTCAGATGATCCGCTGTTCACGAGTGTCAGATTCTCTGCTTTAGGTGTGAGCTTTCTCTAATTAACTACGCCGAGCCTCACACTGTTAATTAAGTATTTCAGCTTGGCTGCCTCCAATTAGCGAGCTGCGGCTCTGCCCTCCTGAGGAGAAGAAACACGGCTCCCGCGATATCATATTCACACACCAGGACTTATTTGGGGCAATTTAAAAGTGCACTCGTTATTCTTCTGACTAGTGCGGTGTTATGGTTATTACAGCGAGTGATAGTGTAGTGGTAAAGCGTATTAACCCTGCTGTGTGTCTCACACCCGCTGATATTTTATACATTCAGTGGGTACGTGTTTTGGGGGATTTGTGAAGGTGATGCATTCGGTGTTGACATGATGTATATTTATCAGATGAACCCGCCGCAGAAGTCTTTCTCAAGTTATTTTTAATTTTATTCAGTAGTTTTTTCCAAGTAGCTAACTTTGCTAGCTAGTGATTAGGATGTTTTTGTATTAGCAGGGGATACAGTACATTCTTTATTATTTCAGTGGATCTTCCAAGTAGCTAACTTCGCTAGCTAGTGATTTAGAAGCTTTGTATCAGCACGGGCTACATTCTTTATTTCAGTAGCTTTTCCCAAATAGCTAACTTTGCTAAATACTTATTAGAAAGCTTTGTATTAGTAGGGACTACTTAAAAAATTAAAAAATATTTCAGAAGTTTGTCCACTTTTTTCCTACTTAAGTAACTTTGCTAGCTAGTTGTTAAAAAGCTTTGTGTCAGCAGGGGCTCCATTCTTTATTATTTCAGTACTTTTTCCAAGTAGCTAACTTCGCTAGCTGATTATTAGAATGTTTTGTGTGTTTTTATTTATTCATTTTTAACAAAATTTAAGTAGCTTTTCCACATAGCTAACTTTGCTAGCTAGTGATTAGAATGTTTTGTATTGGCAGGGGATACAGTACATTCTTTAATATTTCAGTAGCTTTGCTACGTAGCTAACTTTGCTAGCTGGTGATTTAAAAGCTTTGTATCAGCAGGGGCTACATTCTTAATTTCAGTAGCTTTTCCAAGTAGCTAACTTTGCTAGCTAGTGATTAAAATGTTTTGTGTCAGCAGGGGAACAATAAAAATTGTTACTGTTATACTGCTTTGGGGAGTTGTGGAATTAATGGAATCCTTTACGGTGTAAAGAATATGTAATTCTGCTGCTGTGTGCGATTTCTCAGGATTCGAAATGATCTCAACGCTTCAGTAACCTAAAATCTCCATCTAACAGCGATGCCAGTAACCGACCCTGATAAAGGATAGAGGACGATCAACATACACAACACGCACTGTGCGTTACGAACATCAGCTTTAATCTCGAACTGTAAACCTACAAAGTGACCAGCAATATAGACACACACACACACACACACACACACACACACACACACACACACACACACACACACATGCACGCACGCACACGTTTTCCTCGTTCATCCTTCCTATTAACTCTTTTAAATAGTTCCTTTTAAATGGCATTGTAGTAGTGAGCTGATCCTCATGAGCGGAACGTCCGTAAGATTTATAAAGTAACACTGCCCTCTAGTGGTGAATATAAGCGCCACATATTTTATACCCTTTTTCAGAACAACAGACATTTTGAAAGTTTGATTCGTATTTATGAGAATGAAAAAAAAAGCTTTTCCCCTCTTGATCTGTCTTTCCTTCTTCTTTTGTTCATTTCCCCCATCTCTTCATCCTCACCATCTCTGCTTTTCTCTTGAATGAATGAATGCCTTTTATTGTCACTATACACATGTACAATGAAATTAAGAGCCACTCCTTTTTTTCTGTTCCGTGCCAACATGTACATTAAATAAACAAGAAGAATAAACAAGATAAATAAGATAAATAAACAAGATAAATAAACAAGATATTGAGGCAGATGGGGGAGGTACTATGAGGTTATACTCTCTTCCATCCATTCTTTCTCTCCTCGTCCTGATCTCTCTCCCTCGCTCATCCTTATATCCGTATATCATTTCCTATTCTCTCGTTCTTTTTTTTTTCTTTTTTAAATGTTTGCTCTCACTTGTTTCCTCTCTCATTTTCTTATCCTCGCTGTCTCTTAAACGCTCTCCCTTCTATCTCTCTCCTTTTTCCTCCCCCTATTCCACCGTTTTTCCTCTTTCTCCTCTATCTCTCTGATCTCCTTTATCTACAACCCTCTATCTCACTCTTTTTTGCACTCTGCATCTCTCCTTTTCTCATGTCCTTGTCTCTTTGCCTCCTTCGCCTTGTTATTCTCATTTCTTTTCTTCCTTTCTTTGTCCCCGCGTCTCTCTTTCATCATCAGCTCTCTTTCTTCTCTCCCTCACAGTTCCTCTCTACTTCCATTCCTCCATCTATCGTCTCATTTCTCCAGTCTTCTCTTTCCCTTTCTTTCCTCCTGTTGATCTTTTTTTTACCTACTTCTCTCTCTCTCTCAATCTCTCTCTCTCTCTCTCTCTCTCTCTCCATATGTTTGCCTGAATTGAACAATATACTTAGTTTTTTCATATATATTTATTTTCTTCTCCCTCTTTTGTCTTTTGCTCTTTTTTTTTTATTTGTTCCATCCTCACAATCTCTTCTTTTCTCTTCCTTCCACCAGTTCTTTCTTCCTCGTGATCTCTCTCCCAAACTGTTACTCGTCAGGCTAATAAATAAAACACCCTCAATTATTGCATGAACAGTTTTGTTTTTTTTTTCCTGAACCCACCCTCCGCTTTATCAGGAACACGAGTCCACCTGCTTTTTCCCCCATTCTGATGTTTGACGTGAACATTAACTGAAGCTCATGACCTGTATCTGCATTATTGTACGCGTTGTGCCGCTGCTACATGATTGGCTGATTGGATAACGGCATAAATGAGCAGGTCTACAGGTGTTCCTATTAAAGTGGACGGTGAGTGTACGTGTACTTTATTTAAAAAAAAAAAAATAAATTATTAAAGGCTTACGGTTGAAAATTCTATAACTTCCTCTGGAATACTAGCAACAATTTACAAGATAAAACTGTCACACTGTGTGTGTGTGTGTGTGTGTGTGTGTGTTATTTCATATCGTTAATGCCTTCATTATTATTCTAAAATAGTAACGATGGAGAAAATCCATCTATAAGCATTGCTGCGCAAACGTTTAACTGGTATGCATACCAGTGTTGTGTAGGACTCTTTGTGTCAGACCTTTCTCCTTTCCCAGCATGCTTTATTTCCACACGTCTCTCCGTAGAGGTCACGGCAGCCAGAAAGGCCATGAATATTCATCAGCGTGTCCACGTCCAGACCTCTGACACACGCCGGAGAAACTGATTTGATACCCGCAGCAGAGAACGCCGTATCCTAAACACACGGTGTTTAAAATCGCATCCGGCTCGACGGAGCCCCTGCACGGTGGCCCTGTCAGCCCCGGCTCCCATTTCCACCCCCTAATCTTGTCGGCGTGCTCTCGGGGACCTGCGGGCAGTCGGGGGGCTCGCGCACGGTCTGATTGAATCTTTTGTGAAGAAGATGAGCGAACTGATCTCGAGCTGTGGATCTCCCTAGAGGACTGAATACTGTCAAACACACACACACACACACACACACACACACACACACACACACACACACACACAGACCCATGTGGAAGGAGCTGGATCAGTAGATCCGGTGCCATATTGATCATCTGGCACAGCATGGATTTTGTTGTCTATTAAAAGTAGCGCGTGTATTCACACTAATGACCCCTGTGTTAATTAAAGCGACGTTACAATCTGTAACCATTTCGATATCTGCTCCAATGATCTCTCGCTCGCCTCGCACGGTGTGCCGTTAGACGCCGAATTGATCAGCGGTGAACAACTTCATTCCTCTTCATTACGCTAATCGAGCTAATGACTCTGTGAGCGCTTTATTCAGTTCTTGAATACGCTTGTCAAGGAAAGCAGTCATGATTCTGGACGTTTGGTAACTGGCTCGACTGTGAGGCCATTCGAACGCTATTTAGTCCTCTTCCACCATCGGTTAATATTGAGCTGTACATGAAAATGACAAAGTGGTGGGCACTTATCGTTTTCTCGTGGTCATGAGACGGAGCTGGATTTAAGTTCCTGAACCTTCAAGCGTTCAGCTCTGTGCTTGTGTTAGTTTCTGACACTAACACAAGCACAGAGCTGAACGCTTGAAGGTTCAGGTTGAAGGATCTGAACTGGTTTTAATGTTTAATACTTCAACATTTTGAACATGTAGTGTATGTGTGAATACTACTCCTACTATTACTACTACTACTACTACTACTACTATTACTACTACTACTACTACTACTACTATTACTACTACTATCATTACTACTATTACTACTACTATCATTACTACTATTACTACTACTACTATTATTACTACTACTATCATTACTACTATTACTACTACTATCATTACTACTATTACTACTACTATCATTACTACTATTACTACTACTATCATTACTACTATTACTACTACTACTATTATTACTACTACTATTACTACTACTATCATTACTACTATTACTACTACTACTATTATTACTACTACTAATACTACTACTATCATTACTACTATTACTACTACTATCACTACTACTATCATTACTACTATTACTACTACTACTATTACTACTACTACTATTATTACTATTACTACTACTATCATTACTATCATTACTACTATTACTATTATTACTATTTCTGCTGCTACTACTACTATTACTACTACTATTAATACTGCTACTACTACTACTACTACTACTACTATCATTATTATCATTACTACTATTACTATTACTACTACTACTACTATTATTACTATTACTACTACTACTACTACTATCATTACTATCATTACTACTACTACTATTATTACTACTACTACTACTACTATCATTACTATCATTACTACTATTACTATTATTACTATTTCTACTGCTACTACTACTATTACTACTACTTCTACTACTACTATTAATACTACTGCTACTACTACTACTACTACTTCTTCTACTACTACTATTACTACTACTACTACTACTACTACTATTACTATTACTAGTACTACTATTGTTACTATTACTACTACTTCTACTACTACTATTAATACTACTACTACTACTACTACTACTGCTGCTACTACTACTACTACTTCTTCTACTACTATTACTACTACTACTACTACTACTATTACTACTACTAGTACTACTACCATTACTACTATTACTATTATTACTACTATTACTACTACTACTACTACTATTACTACTACTACTATTATTACTACTACTATTAATATTACTAGTACTACTACTACTACTACTACTACTACTATTACTACTACTTATAATTACTACTTATATATTTCGCTGCTGAATTCTGTAATCTGATTGGTCAGATTAATTGTCTATAACCGTGCAGCTGAAAATCTCATGCTCACCTTCTAATATGTTATGGTTTCTATAGAAACAGCACTTGTATGCTGCATGGTGCACGTAGCGAAGAAAGAAAAAAACAAACGTATAATCGATCATTATAAGAAATGAATCAATCACGGGGTGCTGCGAATGATATAACATTTACTGTATGGAAGGAGTCTCCAGTGTGAGCGCTTTGTAGTAATTCGAGGTAAAGTGTAACTTTAAATTTTGCTCAGGATGGACGACCCTGCACGTTGTGGTTTCTTGGCAGTGTGACAAGCTGGAATTTTGTTTTGTCTTATTGACTTCTAGAGAGATGATGAAAGAGAAGCAGGTGAGGGAACGGCTGTTTGTAGCTGCTATAATAAGCAGGTGATAACAGGAACTAGCTGATGACATTAAAGGTAAGTATAAACTGATAGAAATTGTCTGTAGATGTAGTTCATCGTTGGCAAATCACTGTGGTGTAAGCGGAATAAAACACTACAGGATGTGCTATTATAAGAATTCTTGCTGGGACGTATCACACAGTGATATTGCGTCTCACGATCTGACTGCTACTATATTATTATTAAAACCAAACCAGCCACGGTACGAGCAGGATCTGAGATTTTGGTCTTGTATAATCTGCGCGACAGGTTTTCTATCATCTTGTGTTGTGAATTATTAAAGAAATCTTATCTTAGCTCGAGTTTGTTTTAGGATGAGAGTAGAACCCCTTCCAAACAGCTTGTGGTGATGTCGGTGACTTCAGATTGTAGTTTTGGAGACTTTCTGACCCCAAGACACGACTAACTTCTGCAGTTCTCCAGCTGTGATCCTTGGAGATGTTTTATCCACTCGAACCGTCCTCTTCACAGTGCGTTGAGACGATACAGACACACGTCCAAGTCCAGGTCGATTCATAACATTTCCAGTCGACTGGAGCTTCTTAATCATTGCCCTGATGATGGAAATGGGCGTTTTCAACGCGTGTGCTATTTTCTTATAGACACGCCCCATTGTGTGAAGCTCAACAACATTTTGCCGCACGTCTCAGCTATATTCCTCGCTCTTACCCATTGTTATGAATGACTAAGGGAATTTTGCCTATGTGTTACCTCATATTTATACCCCTGTGAAACAGGAAGTCATGGTTGAACAATTTCCTGTTCCTAATCACCCAGGTGTACTAAAAATTTTTTAAAATATTAATGTGAATATACTTCAAATATATTGATATTTTTCATATGAATTCATAGGGGTACCAATAATTGTTGCACACCTATATTTAACAAAGTTTTTTTTTTATAAACCTGCCTTGTGTTTGCAGTTGATTGATATCCATGAGAGCGGAGTACTTTTGTGAATTTTTTCGAACAAAAGATCAAAAAGGTTAAACAATAAAGACACTTTTCCCCAGCCTTCTTTGCGCATATTTACCAATAGATATTATTTGTTAGCATGATAGTCAACTGCCCCGTTTCATAGTTTTATTCAAGTTTTAAATAAAATAATGTTCTTGAATTCCTGGTTTAAGCATCGAAAACCGCCAGTGCTTTAATGTAGCAGCTTGCTGTGTTACTTTCCCGTCACGCTGCTGCATTATTGATCTGTTGTGGTGTTCAGCTGCTGCAGGTGTGTGTGTGTGTGTGTGTGTGTGTGTGTGTGTACACCCCATTTCACCTCTCTATTCCCCCTCATCAATCAACTGCCTATTCATGTGAGAATCTTTTTACAGACCTCACACCTTAGTCAATGAAGATGGACCAGCCTCCTGAGCCTCCGGCCTCCTCCTGTTTTGAACACTGATGGATATTGGGTTTTTGTCCCTGTTCTCAATTTTCAATGTGTACTTAACATATTGAAATAAATGAACTTCTGTTTGGTTTGCAGGTGATTACCCAGCACCCCGAGCGGTCCTGACTGGTCACGACTACGAGGTGGTGTGTGTGTCGGTGTGTGCAGAGCTTGGCCTGGTCATTAGTGGAGCCAAAGGTCAGTGCCGCCACTGGTTTAGGTTGATCTCAAATGATTTGCTCAACTGGAGTCATGAGAAAACGATACGATTGAACAATGAATTAGTCTTTAATCAGGATAAGAGGTATCGACTTCCTCAGCGTTGAATCTAAAGCAGTCAGGCGCTTTCATTCAACCAATCTCGCAAAACTAAAGATCACTACACAAGCCAGGCTAGATCTATGAAAGCCACAACTGCATGCGTATTTATAAATCTGATAGCGTTTACATTCAGTGTTTAAGAGATCCATGTGACTTGAGTTCATGTGAATATGGATCTGTCTTAATTTGAGTGCAAAATTTGCATTTAAAGAATGTAGACTGTCATTGATAATTCATAGTTCATAATGCTCATACTAAACCCAGAAGAACACTATGCAAGATGGAGGATGTGAGTAATATATTTATATTTATATATATATATATATATATATATATATATATATATATATATATATATATATATATATATATATATATATAACACTATGCCAAAGATACCAAAGTATGCAGCCAGGGCTGTATTTGTGTTATACTGCATCGCACAAAATATATTCATGTATATATTCGTTTCAGTAGAAATTAAAATAAATAAATAAATAAATAAATAAATGAAATAAAAATGAATCATTTAAAATATAAGCAAACAAAAGAATAAATAAATAAATGTCTGTGTGTTTAGTAAAATATTTCTGGATATGATTTTATTAAGATTAAATTGAAAATGTCATTTTTGCGGTCTGATCGGTTGATAACGGTGGTTTCAGTTTTAAGCAAAACAAACATGGTTATCGTTGCAGACATTATCGCGCTGCTCACACGTTGATTTACAAGGAAGGGAAAGTTGGTTGAAAGCTGTACGAGTTTGAGGCTGCAGTTCGTGTGAAAGTGGATAACTGGGCTGAAAGCAGGACAAGGTTGACTCAGAGACGCCGAGCTGCAGTGAGCTTTGTGTGCTGGGAGGCTCATGTCCACAATCTGCAATATATTTATTTATAAAAAAAAATGAATGAAGGAATGAAAGAATGGAGTGTTTTGAAAGCCGGAGTTGATGTGGTTGGGTGTGAAAGAAGATAATGCTATAATAATGGGAGAAAAAAAAGCTTTAAAAAAAGATGATTTTAAGTTAGTATTTTTTTCAAACGTGCTTTTATCACTTAATTATATATATATTTTTTTATTATTAAATAAATTTGAATGGAAAGTAGCGTAGTAGAGTCCCAGGTTCTGTATGACTCCTCTTTCTCAACTATGTCATAAACACTGATCTGCAAAACTTAACATACACAAGAGTAAAAAATGAACAGTTTGGATGCATCAAATGTTCCTTAACACGGAAGAGCACTTACTTACTTTAAATGAAAGTATTTCCCCCTCGTTAATGTTTAATTGGTTAAGTTGCGTCTACCAGCTTCTGTTAGATGTAAGCAATAATCAGGCTGTATTTCCCGAAAAGAACCATGAAGCGATTTACCATTCAATTACTGAATTTTTCAAGCTTTAATTGGTTCAATTATTCATTTTCAACTGAACAGGAAATAGGCTCAAAGGTTAATTAACTTATTTGATTGCTTATTTTTTTCAACATTTCTCTAAAAAGCCAGTGAACCAAACAAATTTTGATTCCTTGGCCTAATGTTCATGATGTACTCATGAGGAACATCAGAAAGTGGCCTTACTATCAGATTTAAAATAATAATAATAATAAAAAAAAAAAACTGTATTCATTATGCTGGTCACTTCCAATTAAGCTCAAATGATTTTCAAACAGGAAGTCACCGATGAATTAAACGAGTCACGCTTCAGTCCCATGGATTTCAATTGTGGTCACACCTAACTGATGTTAAAAGGTGAGAGACCTCAGATATAACGAGACTGTTATGAGAACCCCTTCCCAAAGACGCCACAGCTGGATAGAGCATTGTGTTGCCATGCCAACGCACTGACTGACAGCCTGTAGTAGGTGTAATAATGGTTTCGATGTAATGAACTGTTGCTAGAATAGGATTTTTTTTTCACTGTGCTCGTTGAACATAAAATTCCAGATTTAATACCCCCATTACTGTTTTATAATAACCTCTGCTCCTCTGGGAAGGCTTTCCACTAGATTTTGGATAATGTGATGGTGGGGATTTGTGATCATTCAGCCGCACGAGCATCAGAGAAGACATGAGCATCTGCAAACTTGGATAGAAATGGGTGTTGTGTAATCACACACTCATGTTCCATGGAAAGGACGTGTAGGGATATATTAAGAAACCTTGAGAGGGACCAGACTCTAGTACTCTTCTAGATGACCGGATAGTGGGAGTATTAATCGTTAGTGTATGCAGGTGCAGAAGAGTAAAGACGGACAATACATAGTATGTTGAAATGTTCAGTATGAGCAGATTGAGAAGAAGAAGAAGAAGAGTCCTGGGACAGTCTTTATGAATACTCTAGAACATTGTGGTCACTTTCTGCTCATCATTCACACTTTAGCTTGAAGTGTCGTATCCTGTGATGTGTATTTTGTCAGAGGGTCCGTGTCTTGTACACACCATCACTGGGGACCTGCTTCGGGCTCTGGAGGGCCCTGATAACTGCTCTCTCCCTCGGCTCATATCCGTGTCGAGTGAAGGCCACTGTGTCATCTGCTATGAGAGAGGACAGTTATGTAACTTCAGCATCAACGGCAAGCTGCTCGCCCAGATGGAGATTAACGACACCACACGTGTAAGAGATCCCATATCGTTTCTATAGACAGACAGAGAGACCGACAGATGCCAGTTCATAACAATGGCACACGCATGCCTATTTCATGCGTTAGGATCTGGAACTGAAACTAAACAATGTGATGTGAAGAAATTCAAATAGCAATACTTTGGGGTTTTAATATTAGAGCAGATTTTTTTTTTTTTTTGTATTGATGCAAATGAAGTTAAAGTATATTGTTTAACCAATCAGAATGGCTAACCCAAGATGGAAATTTAAGATCAAGCATTACTAGCAGAAGGTTCATTGTCGTGTCTGGTTTTGGGCTCCAACTCTCCAGGCGATGCTGCTGAGCAGTGATGGACAGATGCTGGTGACTGGAGGAGATAACGGCGTGGTGGAGGTGTGGCAGGCCTGTGACTTCAAGCAGCTTTATATCTACCCAGGCTGTGACGCTGGGATCCGGGCCATGGACCTGTCACATGATCAAAGGTTTGGGATTAGCTTTCAGGCAGTATATCTGAGAACTCTCATTATACCAGTGGTGAAGGATTTTAGTACAATATTCATTACACAGCCTTAAAAGAAACGATTTGGTTTGCTTTGTACCTCCGGGGTTGTGGGTTTGAATCAACCCCGCATCCCGCAACCCGTTTGCATGTTCTCCCCGTGCTTTGGGGGTTTCCTCCGGGTACTCTTGTTTCCTCCCTCAGTCCAAAGATATGCGTTGTAGGCTGATTGGCATCTCTAAATTGTCCGTAGTGCGGGTTTTTACCCTGCGGCGGGGTGACACACTGTCCAGGGTTTCCCCCGCCTTGTTCCCCGAGTTCCCTGGGATAGGCTCCAGGCTCCCTCGTGTTCCTGTGTAGTATAAGTGGTACAGAAAATGGACGGATGGATGGATTTCAACTTTGAATTGAAATAAATATTTCAATATGACAATTAGGACTTTTTCAGACCAAAAACATTTGTACAAGCCAAAACGTTTGTACACCTTCTTTACAAATCTAACGGCAGTCCTTCCTCAGGGATGTATTTCGGCCATCCAGAAGGTCTTGAATGAGGGTTTTTTTTTTTTCCTAATATGGAAATCTGTGTTCACACTTTCAGTTTCATAACTGTTTTTATATGACGCATCACAAACTTTATTTGTGGTTATGGGCCCCACTCATTGGAAGTCATAAGGTGATTGGTTGATTCTGCAATAATGTTTGTTTTAGTGACTCAGACACAAAGATGTGGTTCTCGCTTGGCTTACCTACCAAGATGTGTGGAAGAAAGAAATCCTGTTTTGCATTTCAAGAATTTTGACACTGTTATTTTCAGCCAAGCCTTAACAAAGAAACGAGACGCACTACAAATGACGGAAATGCCATTTCTCCTGAGAATCGCATAGGTCCTGTTAGAGAGCTCTGAGGAATCTCCTATATTTTATACACTCGGGTTATTTATTGATGGCTCATTTTGTTTTTCAGGACGTTGATCACCGGCATGGCGTCTGGCAGCATTGTAGCATTCAACATCGATTTCAACCGCTGGCATTATGAGCACCAGAATCGCTACTGAGCATGCTCGGAGGACAACGCTCTCTCGCGCTCGCTCTCTCTCTCTCTCTCTCTCTCTCTCTCTCTCTCTCTCTCTCTCTCTCTCTCTCTCTGACTCTCATGCTTCCAGAACGGAGCCAATGAGCGGCCAGCGGCACTAACGAAGGATCAGCAGCACTTTCCAGCAAGACTGAGGAAACAGGCGACCGAAGGACTTCATATTTCTCGCGTAGTGTGTGCTCTGTTATTACCAGCACATCCCAGTTGTGTACCGCTTCTCTAAAGTACTGTACAAAAACAATGTATTCGAATGCCATTCTAATAAATAAGAAGCTCTGAAAAGTATATATATATATATAATTTAAAAAAAAAAAGGCCCAGAAATCTTGAGCTATCAATGATCTGATGTCGATCAGTCAATTTCCCACGATTTAAACTGTGAAAATCCCTCTGCACAGCAGAAACGAGCATTTCTACAGTGTATATTTGTATATGCTAGCAGCATATTTCACCTTCAAGAGGCTTATTTTCAGGGTAAATAGTGGTTCATGATGTAAATATGGATATTGTCCAAATGTATTCCTCAAATCTTACTGAGTAAAGTCTCTAAAAATGTGTTTCAACTCCTCCTCCTCCTCCTCCTCCTCCTCCTCCTCAAGCTGTCTGTCTGGGTCTTTCTTAAACAGTTAGGTCAGTTAGTGTTTTAATGATTTCAACATCGAATTGTTTTGTGTTGTGACTAAATAAACCGCGTGTTTTGTGTGAGATGTACCGTTTCAGCCATTTCTCGCTCGAATTCATCAGAGATCTGTCTTTTATTTTTCTGTTGGTCTTAACATGAACGTGTTCGGTGTTTTTCACACCAGGGATCTGCTTATAGGTAAATATAACACGTACATCAAAAGATTATATCTGAAAGCTGACTGTGCATCTGAACTTTTATTTTATTTATTTATTTATTTTATTTTATATATTCATATATGTTGTTTTTTTTTGTTTGTTTTTTTTTAAAGATTCTGTTTATTTTGATTTTTTTCACATTTAAAATCTCGTCTCGGAACATCCGCTACGCCGAAATGTCCGCTCATGTAACGTTGTAATGCATATTGTGATACTGGAATGAATTGTACTCCATATAAACTGCACCGATGGCAGGCGCATTTTGAATTTAAGTGTAAGTCGTTCTCATTCCTGCTGGTGAACGATACGATGCGATGCGGTCTGTCTGTCCATTCATTGTAAGTGAGCATGAACTGAGGTACTGTATGTACAGAAGAAAGGGTTGAAGACATGCGCATCGAGTTTTACTTATTTATCTATTTATTTATTTATTTATTAATTAAAATAAGAAATCTGTCCCATATGAAACAGATATGTCTGTCGTTTCATCTTGTTTCGCAATTCGTGTCCTTTTTATTCGGATCGACCCCCATTTCGTCTGATTTTCATGATTTTGTTAAACCTGCTCTATTATTCTCTTATCGATATTGATCATTGTAAGATTAAAAACGTTTATAATAAAATGGAATAAACGGAGACCTTCAGTGGGTTGAATTCATTTGAGAATCCACCTCGTTTCGCTCATTCGCTGCAGGAGAAATACACGCCATGGCCGAAAGTATGTGGACAGATAACCACCACGTGCTATGCTTATGCGGCATACGTGCTTGTTGAACATCTCATTCTTGTATCATGGGCTTGAATAAGAATTTGGTATTCCCTTTGCTGCTGGGAAGGCTTTCTTCTAGATTCTGGAGCATGAGTGTGAGGATTTGTGATAGTTCAGCTATAATTCAATATAATTTTATTTGTAGAGCGCTTTTAACAATGGATATTGTCTCAAAGCAGACACAGGATGGAGATTTTAAGCGTGTGAATTTATCCCCATTAGGCGAGACGGTGGTGACGGTGTTGAGGAAAAACTCCCTGAGATGATACGAGGAAGAAACCTTGAGAGGAACCGGACTCAGAAGGGAACCCAAGTACATAATCCAAGAGCATTATGAGTGAGGTCAGACACTGATGTTTGCTAAGTCAGGAGGCCTGGAGTTTAGTCGGCGTTACGGGTCATCCCAAAGGTGTTCAGTGGGGTTGAGGTCAGGGTTTTGTACAGGACACTTGAGATTTTCCACTCCAATCTTGGCAAACTATGTCTTCACAAAGCTCGCTTTGTGCAAAGGGGCATTATCATGTTGGACCTCGAAGTTCAAGTGAAGGGAAATTGCAATGGTACAGCATGCAGTTATATACAATTCTATACCATTGTGTGCTTCCAAATTTGTGGCAACAGTTTGGGGAAGAAGCGCATATACAGTACTGTAGGCACGGTAGTCGGGTGTCCACATAGCCTACCTTTGGCTATATAGTGTAGGGCTCTACTGAGTTATAGAGGAAATGGCACTGCTTTTAACAGGTAAAGAAACTCAAATGGTCCTAAATTCATTTATTTGGGAGATATTTTATCTACATTTATGTACAAATGTGACAGAGCTGAGAATTTGAAAGAAGAGCCCCATTATCGTCCTGAGATTACACTGCACGTAAGTAATCTGATTATATATATATATATAAGTGATTTAGGTTGGCAAGCAATCATTTAAAGAAAATAAATAATAGAAGAAGCTGTAAGGTTCCAGATATAAAGCTAGGATGGTGTACGGAAGTCTAAAAATTTCATATTTCTCCCATCTTATTTACAAAATTGTTACTTAATGGTGATTATTCTACTAAAATTTTACATATACACTGTCATTGAAAACAAGTATACAAAGACTTGTGCATGGTTATATGGAGATTTGCAACGGCATTAGGCTTTTATTATTAGGCTTTTACCAGCATGAATGCAACAAAATCAAACCCAATATACTTTGGATGATCAGCTACGTTTGTACGATAAACTTATATATATATATATATATATACACACATACACACACACAATTTTTCTCTCTTGCCTTTAACCACTGAGATAGCATTGCTGCAATAACTAAAACAGTTGAGTAAATTCTAAGAGAAAACAGTTTTGTATGCACGCCTTTTACACTTTTTAAAAAATCTTTTATATTTCTTTTTATTTATATTCAAAATTTTGACCAATCATGACTAATCATTAATCACTAATCATTAAAGCGACATCTGGCTCACTTCCGGCAGACAGAGCAAGAATTCTAAACGAATATTCAATAAATCAGTCTTACTGATAGGATTGTGAAGTGTTAAATATTAAGTTGGAAATAACCAGATGTGTAGAAATAATTTCAAATAATGAGATCATATAACATGGATTCTTTGAGGAAAAAGTTTATTCGTGTTTGGCTTGTCGCTGAGGGCACCACTGTTCAATAAATGCTACGTGGAAGCAAAGCCACTTCCTGCTCACGGTCAGGAGAAACGCTGCGTTTTCGCCACACATTCAAACGAAAAGACGACGACGTTCCCATCGTACAGCTATTCAAAACATACACTTGAACCTTTTTTTGTTTCCTGGACTTTGCATAATAACACTTCCTCAAACGGTAATAATAAGTAGTGAATTTCATACCGTGTCCTACAGACCGTTCACATTGGTCACTGAAGATCTGTTAGACAATCATACAGCAGGTATAGAGTTTTAAAAGGAAAAGAAAAGGCCTTTTTTTCTTTTTTCTTTCCATGCTGACGCGTCTGTTCTTTTTGTGCTCGTGCTACTCGTTGTGCTAATGCTAAATCTTCATGCTAAACCTCCTTTTAAACCGTTTGCACACTGAAGCAACAGGTACAAACTTTACATTATATTTCATCGTGTTGCCTTAACAAAAAATTACATGTAAGAAGAAGCAGCAGACGGGGAAAAAAAAAAAAAAAAAACAGCAGAAGAAAACATGAGTCAGAGTTTCTATGTGTAGATGTAGGTAGCTTTAAAGAGTCCTGGGTAATCCTATGCTTAAAAGTGAAATCAGAGAAGCATCCAGAAGGCAATTATTTTAAGACAAAAACCAGAGTTGTGATGCAGATAAACTGTTTTTTTTTTTTTTTCTTTTGGTTTGTTTGTTTTTTTAAATGTTTTTACAAAAGTTCACATTCAGAAATAGTTCAACGTTCGACAGAGTAATTGTGTCTTTTACATCTAAGGCAATTAAGACAGGTATGTGATCATTTCTGTGCTTTACCTTACCTCCAGATTTTATTTGGCCAATTTGTTTCGTTGCAACTGACAAAACATACATTCGCATGGAACACGGCAATTCAAATAAATAAATAAACAAATAAATAAATAAAATGTAAAAAAAAAAAAAAATAGTGAAAGCCAAACAAAGTCTGTTACATTCATCTTATACCACAGTGCTGCTGATTCCTGATTGGTCAGAAGGTGGCGATTCGTTTTCCATCATTTTCCACAGCAGCAGCTCTGACAGGAGCGACAGCTGTAGTTTTTTATTAACACGCCATCGTTTCAGTAATAACACATTCACAGGGACTTGATGATCACAACAGGAAGTCATCTGATTCCGGGCCGTTCCACATTTAGATGTAACGCTAAGTGGATAAAAAGTACAAATCTGCCTTCCCCCACTCCAAACGGGAGATCATAATCGACAAGGGACCCGATCTCTACGGACGATCCGAAGCATCGGCGTGTAGAGCCGAGTGCAAACGTTTCCACGCCGTCAGGACAGAATGTTCAAAAGGTGTATGATATGGTACGATTCGTTATATATAGTGAGAAATAAAAATCCGTTTGAATTAAACACCTCTGTTTCTGAATGGGATCTAAATATTGTATTTAATATTAAAACATGCCTCTGCCTTTATATCTGACTCCAACCTAGTTTTCTATCCTTTTTATATAGCATTTGGGTCGAACTCTCATATTCCATCTGCCTTTCTTTTTCATGTTATAACTCTTCGTGGAATTCTTTCGTTGTAGATAAATATTAAAATCTCGCTTCTTTACGTGCAAACTTTTTTGTTCTCATGTGTTATGTAATATATTACATATATTTAAATATATATATAAAATGGCCACTATAAATGGAATATAGTACATATATATATATATATACTATATTCCATTTATAGTGGCCATTTTGTTTGCAGTGAAATTCTGATGCTATGTCCCAATTCGCCTACTTATACTATGCACTAAAAGTGTGTACTCTTCGTGTGTAGAAAAAGTACATACTTTTGAGTGTGTAGCAAACTAGTACGCGAGTACACGTCATGTAACACGTCATGTAACGGTAGAGAATGTTGTTGCCGGGTTACATGCACCGTCACCGTAAACAAACTCCTTGTTGCATTTCAACTTTTCTTCATTCATTATATCATTTATATATGGCTCCTGCTTGGCTGGAATGAAAACCTGCACCCATACCGCCACTTTCTGGATAAGATTGGACACCTCTGGTTTATACTATCCATCCATCCATCCAGCTATCTTCTATACCGCTTATCCTTACTACAGGATCACGGGGAACCTGGAGCCTATCCCAGGGAGCATGGGGCACAAGGCGGGGTACACCCTGGACAGGGTGCAGGGCACAATCGCACACATTCACACACCTATTCATACACTACGGACACTTTAGACACGCCAGTCAGCCTACCATGCGTGTCTTTGGATGTTTCAACATACTACGATTTGGGTCACACTAATTCTAATCTCGGATACTATTTAGTACGGGCAGTAGGCGAACTGGGACGCAGCATGAGATTCATACGATGAGGTGCAAGTCAGTAGCTGCTTCCTTTTCAGTGTATTTTTATATCGTAGCTTGTGGTACTTACCATGTTTAAAACCCGCACACTCGAGATGATCGATGATTTGAGAATCGGCCATTTTGTAAACGTTTCTAGTCTATTTAAAATAGCACCCGTCGATAAAAAAAAAGTTAAGAATGACCTCATTGATTTCTAAACCAGCTGAAGCAGTAAATACGATTTGACTCTATAACGGTATAACGTAACCTACTACATTTTTCATATCACATTTTGGTCAAACATTTCAAGAGCTCAACAGTGACCTCCACAAAAATGTAATGGGTGCATTTGGGAATCGAGTTGAACCATAAATGCAAAAGTTATTCAAAAAGATGCGGACGTCTGGCCTTATGGAAGATTTCAGATTTTTAAGGTCTAGTAGGTTTCTGTATCAGAGCGAGAATCCTATCTGAACTTTACGCGACTCCGTCATCTGACCTTTCGCTCCATGTATTTGCACTTATTTTTATACACAGCCACTAGAGGGCGCATGAACGGATTTAGGAAACGGGACGTAGCCTGAATGTGGGGAACAAGAACGTTTCCTTTGAGCTGCAGTCGCTTCACTGTAGCACCGAACGTATAACTTTCCATCACTATAGTGCTTTTCCTGCACAACTGGGAAAACTCTAAATGCAGATACTTATATAATATATAGTTTTTCAATTTTACATCAGCAACTAATTTAGACTGAAGGAACCGTTGTGCTTCTTCGAAATACTTGTACAGATTCCCAAATGAGTAAATGAATCGGTTCTTTTTTTTTTCTTCTGTTTTTTTTTTTTCTTTTTTTTTAGAACTCGCTACAAGTTTACACCTACACTATTTTATTATATTAACCTTAAAACAGAACAGATCAGTAACACCTTATAATGCATCTTGTATTCACAATGCATTACAAATGCTCCTGTTACATAACATGCATAATACCTAATAACATGCTCATGAATAGGTCTACGTACGAGCATAAAAAATAAATAAAAAACGAATGACTCTATAATGTAAGGTTACTTATTTTCCATGTAGTAACAGGCAATATATGATCTGTTCCTAAAAGCTTCGTAGAGTTCATTACAATTTTTCGAAAGCATGTACATGGTCTGAGGCATTGCAGCAAATAGTGTAGCAGATCAGATCAGATCAGATCAGATCAGATCAGAGAGTGGCCGAATTCTCAATGCTGACTGGTCAGAAAGTATTGTTTTAAATTTCTATAACAGCAACTTATAGATGATGATAGTTCTGGTCGGTTTCTACGTAACATGACAATGTTTTTGTCTTAACATGAAACGTAACTAGAAATGGATAAAAAGTAGAACGCGTCATTCTTTTATAAATAAAAACACAACCCCGTTGTGTTTTAACCTCGCGTCGGTTAGCTCAATAATGTGGTGTAGTACTTATGAGCGGTCATGTATGGCGTACTGTAGGGATTTAGGTATTATGTAGGCCGTGTACAGCGAAAGATTATTATCCATCCATTTGTAATACATTATGAATACAGGATTCGCAGGACGTGTTCCAGATCAAAACATGCAAATGAGAGCAGTTTCGTAGAGAGCGGCAGATCGTTAAACCACTCCAGTTTACGTTTGATTCGGTCACACACTAGATTGACGCTGCGGGCCCGTTCAGGGGGTGTGTGTCTAGGTGAGGGATTTTGGGTTGTTAGAACGGCGAGGTTGGGGAGCGCACGGTCTCGGCGGAGCTGGGCGAGTAGTCCTCAGACTCGGACGTGAACTCTGCAGGGGTGAGGCTGGGGCCGGCTAGAGGCTTCGACAGGAAGGTGCCGTGTGGAGCGCGAGCGGTGGTGGACTTCACATCCTGGTGGCGTCTTCGTCTGAAAACCTGCCTCTCCTTATCAAGAGCGGTGGTCTGCGGAAGAGAGCACAGAAAGAAGCTCTTAGGACGACATGGTTGAAACATTCGAATGTCATTAGTTTGATGTCTTCCTGTCCGTGTAGTAGTATCGGCGCAACCTCGCTCAGCATTCACTAGGTCGTTTACGATTGTACGTATTCTATTCGGACGGCTACAACGCGAACGTGATCCTGAATTTCGACCACCTAAAGGCGCAGCAAAAGAAAAGCTCACACGACTCTGACACAAACTCTGACTCGACCCGCGCTACAGTGAAAACTCGTGACGTTACGGCCTGGGTACACACACGGACATAGTTTTACGCTGATCTTAAAACGTACACACACTTTCACCAAACTCTTACAGCTAGAAGCACAAAGGCGCGTTGTACAAGCCAGCCAGAATGTAATCGAATGTAACGCACACTCGAATTACATTCCATCAGAGGAACATCAGCTCAAACACACTCGCAGCAAATCAAACGGAAAGCTGACAATCAGGTAATCATTAAAGAGACGTCGAGCAGCAACGAAACTGGTGCAGGAAGCAAAAGCAGAGCAGCTCAGAAAAGCCATGAGAAAGAGGAGAGGGTGTGATGGAGACTGCCAGCATGTTGCCATGGACACACTGGAGATTGGCACTGCAGGTCGGCGTACCTTATCCAGAACATCCCCGGTTGGGAGGAGTAGTCCAAAGACCCTGAGCGCTTGATGGAAAACCCGTCGTCCGGCTGAGCAGAGAGAAACGGGTGCAACACTCGTCACTTTAGCACTTTCACCCTGTTCTGGAAGCGGCTCTGAGCTACTGAGCTACCGCTAAGCTTGCTTTATTGAAATAGATCAGCAGACGTAAACAAAACGATGTGTTATAGAAAACAGTTTCTCAAAGCACACATTTGGATCGAGTTTAGGATGAAGAACATTCAAGTACTCGATGTTGACTGTTTATACCACAGCATTGTTGAATTCCCAAATCAGAAGGTGTTTGGGGGGGGGGGGGGGGGTATTGTGAGTGGGGGGTGTTCTAGCAGTTCTAGCTGCAAGGTATATACGAATGTGCGCGTTCTACTACGTTAGCATAAGATTTCAGACATTTCCAGTAACGTACCTAGCTGCATTTTGTTTTTTGTTTGTTTGTTTGTTTGTTTTTGCGTTATTAACTCCTAAACAAAAAGAATCTGATGAAGGAACGACTGTTTACAGCTGCTATATCACAAGTGCTAACAGGAACCACGAGCCTAAATGGAACGACTGTACAAATGGATAAAAGGTACGATGTGTCATTCTTTGATAGATCAACTGTTACCGCTGTTCAAATTGCTGCGGTATGAGGGGAATAAAACGCTCCAGGACGCGCGGTCACGTTTGCGGTGTTAACAGAACGTCCGGTCGTGTCTTATTCTTTATTTATCGCTTGAAAGAAAAAAATGCCGTCCACCTTAGAAACGATTCATGAACGACTAAAAGTCTTTTTGAAAAAAAGAAATGAATGGATATGAATAACTAGACAAATCGATATACGACAATATCCACGTAATGAACTTGCGAGAGGGGGGAAAAAAAAAATCCCCAAATTCCTCGAAGGCATGTGCAGTAATGACCTTATAAGGGGGAAAAAAAAAAAAAAAAAGAATCGCTCTATAAACTCATAAACGTCTGGTGAAAGCAGAATGGAAGTGTATTATATGCGCATGGTTCGAATGGATGTAACGTGCATGAGTATGTACATCATCGTGTCAATACCGCATACATACGGTGGTATGCATGCTATAGAGCTGGGTATATAATAAATAAAGACATGAGGATAAAGTAAAATAAGAGCAGAACGGTTGCATAAAGGAAAGCAGTCTAGCAGATTTTCCCTGACAACAGTGCTGACAGTCGACACCAGTGAGAGCACGAGCACATCGACAGCGGCGGCGAGCGCACGCTTAGCAGCGAACAGGAAATGAGGTCAGCAGCAGTGACGGAGAGAGAAAGAAAGGAGGAAGCTGAAGGATGAAGTGGTGGATCAAAAAGAGCACACGATGGAGTCGAGAGCCACGCTCTCGCACGTTTCCAGATCCTCGGCTCAACCGGCCTCGCCGAATTATTGGCACCCTTCGTGACGTCGAGCAGAAATGAACAGAAACGTCTCACTGTGAGTTTAAGCGTGAGTTTAAACATAAACGTGCTGTATACGTTTTGTTTGTTTTTTTTTACTGCGTCGTTTCGCACGACGTCCATTTCCATAATTATCGGCACCCGCCGATTTCTTCTGCTGGATCCTCTCAGAAAGTGCTCAGAGTCTGGCTCACCGTACGTCGATTTCAAATCCTGAAGGGCGCCAATACTTCTGGAGCTGAATTCACGAAGGCCGGCGCGCCTCGGCGGATTACAGCGGTTTGTTACGTTTAACGGCCTGAAAGGCACTGGGATGACTGTGCTCGGAAACGGGAATCAGTTCCGAGAGAAATCGAGTTTGTGTTCAAATAAGACAAAAAGCATGGATGGGTCATGAAGCGCGAGATCCCTAAAATTCCCGTGTGCAAGAAATCCGATAATCAGATAAGACCTGAGTGAAATGTAGATCTTTTAAATAGGTTAAAACTGGTATATTGTTGTCATTTGGCATCAGCGCAAATCATCACAAAGCACCAATGATA
The DNA here is from genome assembly GCF_001660625.3 of Ictalurus punctatus. Taxonomy (NCBI): domain Eukaryota; kingdom Metazoa; phylum Chordata; class Actinopteri; order Siluriformes; family Ictaluridae; genus Ictalurus; species Ictalurus punctatus. The sequence continues at coordinate 23,510,881 of NC_030432.2, forward strand.
TCGCTTTAAATGTTACACAGAGAAACTGCGATCTTTGAAAGTGATGCTCTGAACAACTGCCAGATACCATGTATAACATTAGGGGGTGCTAATACTTAAGTGCTTGAAGTTGAAATTAAACTAAAACTACTAGGGATCGCTTCAATTTTGCTGCTATTATCGTTTGTGTATACTGTATGATGAGCAAATGGTGTTGATGGATTTTCTGGAACAGCGGCTCCGGCTGTCGCTCCAGCTGCAAATCACATTTTTATATCATTATTAACGCACGCCGGCAGTTTCTATAGTAACAGCTGACACGGGGAATTACACGATGGAGTTTCTGACATGGTGACGTTTTCTGTAAAGGGAGGTTTCACGTATCTGGAAGGAGTCTCCGGTGTCACTGCTACGTGAAAGTTTTCAGGATCGAGGACGTCGTCTCGTCCCAGTTTCCGTGCCTCGTCTTAACTTTAAGAACGGAAAAGGAAAGGCCGGTGAGAGAACGACCAAATATGCCGCTACAGAGTACGAGACGTGCCGCACGGTACAGCGTCGGATCGTTTTACACGACACGTACGAGCTACGAACGGATCAAATGCCCGACGTGTCATTATGTGAGAAGCGGAAACATGTAACTGCTGTGGTATAAGAGGAATAAAAGACTTTACGAGGTACCGTTAGATAGGAGAATGTAACGGTAACACCGCATGACATCACAAAACACCATCATGATTATTTTCCTATCACAGTCGGTGTTTAATTCCTAACTCACCGTATCGAGCTTTATTCCTGAACTCGGTTCCTTTAAAGTAAATCACATTCCAATCTGACCTCGTTATATATATTTTCTGTTCGGTTGATATTTAAAGAGGAAAGCGCAGAAGCTTCACGAGATGGAGTGTGTAAGTAAAAACGTGCTTCTTACTGTTATAACAGAGACGCCGGGCACTGTGCTGCTGGACTTGGACCCTGTGATGAAGTGCTTCTTTATTTTTCCAGCCACTGACAGCTGATGACCGTTCTCAGACAAGCCGTCGTCCTGGAGAACAGACCGAGCGGCATGTCACTTCAGGTTTAATCCATGAGATTGGGTAGGAAAAACCACTAAAGGAGATTCGGACGACTTACGTTGACCCACGGATGGTCTAAAACCTGCAGAGCTGTGTATCTCTGCTCGACCTCCACCTGCAGCATACACGTGATGAGCTCCTGCAAAGCGACAGACATGCGGAGTCATTTAGAGAGACCGGGTCAGGTATTGAAAGACTGCCGCACTCATGTCTGCTCCAGCATGCCAAACTTTCACTCGGGTCATGATACAGCGCACCGAGCCTGTCTGATTTGTGTACCTTCGCAGAGTCAGACACGTTGTCCCAATATGGCAGAGGGAAATCTAGCTGTCCTGTGAGAATCTGATCAAACAGAGCCTCCTGATCTTCAGTGCTCCTACACACACACACACACACACACACACACACGCACACCCTTGCCTTCAGAGTGGAGCAAACATTATATGTTAATAAAATCTTTCTTTTCAGTTTTTCTTTGCAATTCAACATTTAAAAAAAAAAAAAAAAAAAAAAAAAGTTTAAATCATTAAAATCCATTTCATTTCAAACGTCCATCATTTAAAACAGTTTCAAATATTAATTTGTATCCATACATATTTTCACTGATACCTTGATAGCAAGTGAAGATATCGTGAATAACGGAAATAATTAAAAAAAAAAAAAAGTTATCTAATATTTCTCCTAATGAGATAAGACCATTTCTAGACACTTATCAGTTTTAAGCTCGATATTATTATTTTATTCTATTGGTAGATAATTTAGCTTGTATCTATAAATAAACACTTCCATCCATCCATCCATTTTCTGTACCGCTTATCCTACGCAGTGTCGTCCCTGGGAATCTAGTTCACGAGGCAGGGGACACGCCGGACAGGGTGCTGACCCATCGCACGGCAAAATCACATACACACCCATTCAAACAGTATGGAAATGCCAATCAGCCTACAACACATGTCTTGGGACTGTGGGAGGAAACCGGAGTACCTGGAGGAAGCCTCTGAAGCACAGGGGCAAGCATGCGAACGCCGTGCACACAGGCCTGAAGTCGGATTCGAACCCCCGACCCCGGAGGTGCGTGCCAAACGCGCTACCCAATTAAAATAAGCCAAATTATCTGCTACTGGAATGAGACAATTTCAAGAGTGAGTAAAAATATCTACAAATAGGCTTCGTAATCCGATCATCTTAAAAACAATACAATAAAGAGGCATATGCGTTGAATTCGCCCACATTGCCATGTAATTGTACTATATTTAGCAGCTAGCTACAAAATGTTTAGCAGAAAAGAAAAAAAAAAAGAGTTAAAACTCAACACAATTTAAAGCATCTGTGCTCTTTATCTCTGTAATTTTCATTATTTCCAGAAGCAATATTTATAGTTTTAGGTAACTGTGGTCTCAAATGTATACTTTTTCTTTTTTATATATAAAAACTAATCATAAAAGTGGATATATATATATATATATATATATATATATATATATATATATATATATATATATATATATATATCATAAACGATGGAACAAACGTTGGACTGAATGCGTTGTTATAAGTTTTGATAGTTGATTTAATATATTCAGGATATTTTAACTTGCTAAGTCAGTTTGCAGTGTGTGTATATACTAAATTTGAACTCTTTCTACTAGAGAGAGCTTAGTCACACTTAGAGTGTGGGAGTCGTCATTGTGCTACTTCACCACCAGGGGGAGTATGTCTAGTCAGTACAGCGGATATTCATATTCATGATATTGATCTTCAGTCCTGCTCTGTAAATGCATGGGTGTGTATATGTATTCGGAAAACTGGCTTAAGAATTGACCTCTAAGACTGTTAAACGCTTCTCGGGTTTTAATAGCGATGTCCGCTGTAATAGATTTCTTTGCTGCCGAGTTTACGACATGCACTACATACCCACGGAAAGGAGGAAAGCCACAGAGCAGGATGTAGGTAATAACACCGGCCGCCCAGATGTCCACCTTCAGGCCATAACTATCGGAGAGAAACCACGCTCAGTCAGGTTCAAGTGCACGGTGTTGGTATTGCACAGGAATGATGTGTTATGTAAGGCTGATGGAGAAGGGTGGGGCGCAGCGGTGACTCACCCCGTCTCTGCGATGATTTCTGGAGCTACGTATGTCGGAGTGCCACACACGGTGTACAGAGGTCCATCTACCACCGTGGCCAAGCCAAAATCCCCCAGCTTCAGAGACTTGCTGCCATCCTGGTGCTCATAGACCTTAGACACACACACACACACACACACGCACACACACACACACACACACATTCAGACACACAGATTTTACTATTCATTGACAGAAAAAAAAAATATTTTATTTAAATAAACATCTAAAAACATGTTTTTAACCTTGGGCACCAAGGCAAATGTCACCATAGGGGTAAAACTGTAGGTATAGTTATATTTGTAGACAAATGTGCACACACACACACACACACACACACACACACACACACACAGCTTCACTATTTGCCTGATGGAAGCTTTTAACTGCTATCAGTGGAGTGGGTGAATGGATGAGCTAACTTGGAAGGCTAGATTTAGCAACCTCCCTGATACTGTAATTTCTCTCTCTGTCTCACTCTCTCTGTCTCACTCTGTCTCTCTCTCTCACTCTCTGTCTTTCTCTCTCTGTCTGACTCTCTCTCTCTCTCTCTGTCTGTCTTTCTCTCTCTGTCTCTCTCTCTCTCTCTGTTTCTCTCTCTCTGTCTCTCTGTCTCTCTCTCTCTCTGTCTCACTCTCTCTGTCTCACACTCTCTGTCTCTCTTTCTCTCTCTCTCTCTCTCTCTGTCTGTCTCACTCTCTCTCTGTCTCTCTCTCTCTGTGTCTCACTCTCTCTGTCTCTCTCTCTCTCTGTCTCACTCTCTGTCTCTCTCTCTCTCACTCTCTCTGTCTCTCTCTCTCTCTCTGTCTCACTCTCTCTGTCTCTCTCTCTCTCACTGCAAGAATACTACAAAACCTGTAACAACAACAGTAAGAACAATACTAAAAATAAAGACAATCATGACAATAACAGTAAGAACAATAACAACAATTCTGTAACAACAACAGCTCTCAAACAACAGTAACAACAACTCTAACAACAACTCCGTAAAAACAGTAACAACAACTCTGTACCAACAACACTAACCACAACTCTGTAACAACAACTCTCTAACCACAACTCTGTAATAACAACAACTCTGTACCAACAACAGTAACAACAACTCTGTAACAACAACAACTCTGTACCAACAACACTAACCACAACTCTGTAACAACAACTCTCTAACCACAACTCTGTAACAACAACAACTCTGTACCAACAACAACTCTGTACCAACAACACTAACCACAACTCTGTAACAACAACTCTCTAACCACAACTCTGTAACAACAACAACTCTGTACCAACAACACTAACCACAACTCTGTAACAACAACTCTCTAACCACAACTCTGTAACAACAACAACTCTGTACCAACAACAACTCTGTACCAACAACACTAACCACAACTCTGTAACAACAAAAACTCTGTATCATCAACAACAACTATGTACCAACAACAACAACTCTGTTCGAACAACAGTAACAACAACTCTGTAACAACAACAACAACAACTCTGGAACAACAACAACTCTGTAAGAACATCAACAACAGCTCTTGAACAACGACTGTAACAACAACCGTAACAACAGCAACAATTATGTAACAACAACAGCAGCAACAACAACTCTGGAACAACAACTGTAACAGCAACATCAGTAAGAACAACACTAACAGCAATGGTAACAACAACAACAGCCAAAGTTTTTAGTAAAGTTTGGCTAAAAACCCCAAAACATTTTCTTTATAACTTTTTGCTCCCCCTAAATGTAGTCCATCAGCATGTCTGACTTTTACATCTTTAGTTTTGCACCAACGCTACGAGGCTAACTACTAATGGAAGTCTGTCTCACCCACAATACCCAAACCTTTATTCACATCTTGAGACCTTTTATCTGTACTCATGTTTGACACACGTGGATCGAAGAGGGCTTTGAATGAATGCCGTCACGTGTCTTGGCCCGAATCTGTGGTAATTTAGAAAAATTGCAATTCCTGCGAATATTGCATAATCATTCATTTCTGCGATCGTAAATCATGTCATGTTTTGAGAGTGCTCATGTAATGATAATGAGACTTTATTGATCACATATACATATGCACAGTGAAATTCTTTTCTTCGTATACCCCAGCATGTCAGGAAGGTGGGGTCAGAGTGCAGGGTCTGACATGATACAGCGCCCCCTGGAGCAGAGAGGGTAAAGGGCCTTGCTCAAGGGCCCAACCGTGGCAGCTTGGCAGTACTGGGGCTTGAACCCCCGACCTTCTGTTCAGTAACCCAGAGCCGCAACCGCTAAGCCACCACTGCCCCCTAGTGCCCCTAGTATCACACTACTCAAACGAACTGGACTTCTGGGGTCAAGCACGCTCGGGAACGGTACACTCTGGTTACGTTTACATATTCTCAGAAAAGATTACAGGATGATGGAGATATCCCTTTACGGTTTGTAGCAAAGCATACTCCGGCTGAAAATTGTGTAAATTAGATTTCCGACAGTTTCAACCATTTACTAAAAGTAAAACGTGTACCAGCAGGTTCTCGGGTTTGATGTCTCTGTGCACCACGTTCAGGCTGTGCAGGTACTTTATGGCGCTGGCCAAGTTGTACAGCATCCCACTGGCGTCCCTCTCAGTGTACTTATTTGTGGATGTGATGGCATCGAATAGGTCACCACCCTGCAGACATACACAATCCGAACTGTACATGATCTACAAATAAACTGAGGTCTACATGCCCTGCAAATATTCGTCAACTTAACCTATTAAACTATTCATTTGTATGTTTGATATGTGTTCTAATGGCCAAGAAATATTGACACCTTTTATTCCCACAACAAGTCTAAGGATGTAATGAATATGCATCGATATGCAAATTAGAAACAATCCCCAATCCCCAGTCCTCCACTATTGTAACCCATTTATGTCAGGAAGAATTGGGGACATTGCTGTTATATCTCTACAAATAGAGTCTGGAGACCGACAGCATTATTACAAAACTTTAATACATTTTCAAACCCCCCCCCACCCCCCAATATTATCTTGTTAAAATGTACATTGTAATTCCAAATATGAAAGTAATTTGTTACCTTGACTAGCTCCATGACCAGGTAGAGCTCACTGTAGGTGTCCATCTCCTCGATCAGCAGGACTATGTTGGGGTGTTTCACCCTCCTTAAAATGGACACCTCGTTCTGGATCATATGTTCCTGTGCACATACGGCATACCTTCATGACTATTATTAATCATCATTAGACTGCCTGGTAAGAGTGTAACAATACATCGTGACACAAAAAGGTGACGATTCGCATCATGGAAATCAACTTTCTACTAATTATGCATCTAATTGAATTAATTGCACTGTTTGAACACCAGAGGTCCCAGTTTATAATAATACTATACAGTGCGTGCTGGGACCGATAGCTCTGGATCTCAACATTATATGTTATATGATTTAACAGTTACAACAAGCTCTTAAGTAGCTTTCAAATGAATCCAGCCGTGTGTCACTGCAATCTACAGTGCCCAAGAGAGAGGCTGCAGAAATCCGTCATTTTAGCCATCTTTGGAGCTCTATTTCCAATTAAAATGATGCCGCAGATGCCGCTACGGAGCTCGTTATTATATTTCAAACTACCGTTTTGCCCAGGTCGGAGACTTTGTTTATTCAAACAAATTTTGGGGAGAATTCTTCTTCTTTTTTTTATTTTTTATTCAGTTTCATACAGACGAACATTGTTTTGCATTGTTAATGATTCAGAAATTAGAATTAAAAAAGGGGGGGGATCAAATTGAATCGAATCCTGAAGTCAGAATCGTGTACACTCCAGCCTAGAAATGCCTGGATATGAACATAATACAATGAATTTATGAACAGATTTCAACTTTACAATATCAGGTTTATTAAATATGTGCCATACTATCGTGCATATATACTGGAGCCATTGGGTTTTGCCAAAGTCCTGAACATTCCACTCTGAAAATAAATAAATAAATAAAAAATTGGATTCAGGCTGACACTAATAAGGTTATAATTGAATTATTGAGGTTTGGATTGAGTCACCAGTCAAATAGGTTAATAAAAAATAATGTGTCAATAATACCATACATATAATAATACAATAATCATTGATAATGGTCAAATTTAAAAAGGAACATCTCTGGCCCCTTCTTTCACATAGAACATACTTCATGGTCCTTTGATGGAACCAGGACCCCACTTTGAGCGCCACAGTCCTTAGAACACATCTATGAGAGGACTCATTTTGGTGAAAAATGATGTGACGTTCTAGTCTGCGTATCTCACCTTGCCCCTACATTTGCCCTTGTTGATGATTTTGAGTGCGTACTCTCGGCCCGTGGATCTCTCCACACACTCCCTCACCACAGCGAAGTTGCCATCTCCAATCATCCTTCCCACCTTGTACCTCTCAGCTATAGAGGCAGGAACCTGAGGGCCTTCGTCCACCACCTCAGCTACAACACATCACATTTCAACTGTCAATCATGGACACGCTCGTGTAGGAGCATTACAGTATCACGGACTGCAAAAGTTTGTACACCCTTAGGACAAAATAAAGTAATAAAACATACACACACATAATATATATTCTTTTTTTTTTTTTTTTTCCCCAAACGTTATATGTATCAAGAGCTACAGTATATGGTGTTCAATATTATAGCACTGGAACGCTTTTAAATGATTCCCGTGGTGCCATTTTACATGAATTAAGATTAAGAATATTAAAAAACGCTGAGCTTCAGCATTAATTCACCAAAAACTATGCTGACCATCAACAAACCGTTATATTAATTGACTTTATTCAAAATGTGAAATAAATAACAAACACCTCCATGACTACGAAGAACATAAATATAAAAGAACGTACACGTCGCTAAATATCTATAGCTGAAGTTGAGACATTCGTTTGGTTACTGTGGCTGTATTTAGTCACGAATAAATCCGAACATTAGTTTATAGTGATGTTAATAATTTGATACAGATGGTAATTATTATATTATCATTAGTTACGGTTTATTAATGTTATCAAGGATGTCTTAATGCTAATTAATGCTGTAAATAGTCTTGGTTAGGCAGGCGTTAATGTCATGCTAATTCGGTTGCATTTACTTGATTAGACAAGCATTTTGTTGTCGCACTTTCCCGGCACTTCCTAGGTGAATAATCAGACTTTATTTATTTATTTTTAGTACAACACATAGTAACATTCAAACTCTATATACGTGCATCACATGACTTTGGTATAAACGTATAAAGTAAGAGCTGTCGTTGCAATTTGAAATGAAACGTTTTCAGATTCTGAAACAGCGCTGGATGGTTAACTAACCTTATGCTAATTGCATGATTTTAACGCAAAGCTGAAAATCTTTGCAATTACATTCAGGCTTTTTTCTTGTACGAACTACAAATGTTAGTACGTTGATTTCCCTCTGTGAACTTGCATATATAAAATGTGTTTGGCCCTAACTATAAGCACTTAAACTCCTGTAACTCATTTTCTAAAAATGAGTGTTGAACTAAAAATGAGTGTTGAACTGGCAGGTGTAAGGGGGTTAATGTTGGTGTTAGTGAGCTGTTAAGCATTTAATAAAGACACCTGACACTCGCTGATATGGTTGAAACCCAGTGCTAACGTGATATATTATAAGCCTTGTATGTTTCGCATTAGCAGCAGATACGTGGGTAAATTGCTACGCATTACATTTCCAATGATTTGTCAAGCACAGAAAGGTTTAACCCTTTCTCCCTGTACACTGTTATTCTATTCCTCCGGCGGAATGGAAATCGACCCATTGGACGTTTTCAATCAGTATAAATAAACGAATTATTTTACCACTGCAAGACTGTTTATACGATTAGTTCGGACACTGTTGGGTTTCTGTGTGAAGAGTATATTGACTCTGTTTCTGCGTCCCGATTGGTATACTTATACTATGTAATAAAATGATCTACTCTTTTTGTGAAGAAAAAATGCATACTTTTGAGTGCTTTAAAAGAGTATGCAAACATTGGGACATGTAGTATCCAGGCGGTTGTGGCTCAGGTGGTAGAGCGGGTTGTACACTAATCGTAGGGTCGGCGGTTCGATTCCCGGCCCACGTGAATCCATATTCCGAAGTGTCCTCGGGCGAGACACTGAACCCCGAGTTGCTCCCGATGGCAAGTTAGCGCCTTGCATGGCAGCTCTGCTACCATTGGTGTGCGAGTGTGTTTACTAACAGGAAGAGAACGTTGTTGCCCAGAAGAGAACACTGTCACCATAAACAAACTCCTTGTTACATTTCAGCCTTTCTACTTCCGTTATCCCTCATATAATTTATACGATGTCATTGTATCCATCATTCCCTTGATTTATATTCTCCACATTTCGTGTATTCTGAAATGCATCCTTGAATTCAGCGAAGCAAACCGTCACAAAGCTCTGCCTTCCCCGCACAAAGAGTTGTGGGAAATACGAGCTGGAAAAGTATCCACAGATCCACACTTTGAAAACCTACCGGAAATAGTAGACCATCTGGGTACCTTTGGGATACCCGTTTCAACATACTATGATTCGGGACATACTAATTCTCATCTCGGATACCGTTTTGTAAAGAGAGTACGCCAGTTGGGACGCAGGCTGTGTTTCGCTGCTAGTGAGCAGTGCGATGGAAAAAGATAGGGGTGTGAGCACCCTGCTGAGGAGACAATCCACGCCTCTCCACAATACCATTGGTACAGAGATAAAACCGGACCACACAACTAAAGACTTGGATATGGAAGTCAGTCAGAAAACACAGAGTTCTGCATTATTACCTTCACTAGCAGGACCATCACCTTCATCCATGGAACTGCACACTTTAGTAGAAGCCAGAGAGAGAGATGAGCCGCTGTGCTGGGAGCTCTGCCAAATACAGTGTGTGTGTACACATTTCAAATGTTTTAAAGAGTAACGGAGTGAAACAAAAACAGACAAACGATGTGACATATTTGCATTATTGGCACAGCTCTAATCAGTATGCAGTTAAGTCATTATTGGCTCGGTCTGGGATCTCTTGAGAGAGTTGAGCTGTCTTGTCTTGATAATTTTAATACTATTATTTTAATACTACTTGTTTTTACTCTATTTTCTCCCAAGTGTGGTGTAGCCTACTGCACTTTTCATACGGTACAGTGGACACCAGTTGGAATAAGCTTTAATAAATGATTATATACTGTATGTTTAGGTTGGTTGTTAAAGTGTTAACGTAGGTATCATATGCCCTTGTGAACACAACCCTTTATTGAAATGCCTCTAATACAAACTCAGAACTTTCACCTGTTCATCTGACAAATCAGAATACTTTGTGATGTTGTGTTTATTGTGTCCATGAGTAGTCTGACAAAATGGCGGGTCCATGCACAGAAGGCAAGTTCCCATGGAGGCGACGGTAACAATAACATAACACCTGAAACATAAAGTACTCTAACACTGTGGTGTTCCTCACACTTCCTGTATGCCGCTGTACATGTGGCACAGGACAGAGACGTTGTAGGAATAAAAACAGCAGTTTCCATAGAAACGCTCTGTCCTAAACGTGCTAAGAATAACAGCTGGGAAGCAGGTATGGTGAAGTTCAGTACTGCTTCCCGCACGCACACCATGCCAATGTATGGACACGTTCTGACGCTGCTCAGACCGACAGAGAAGCTTTTATTCCGAATGGCTTTTAAATACATCCGTGTGTGTATCGACTTGTTCTCCAACCGTATCATAAGCACAAGTGGCATGGAAAAGAAAATACAACCATCAGATATGGAAGCTCTCTAGAGCGGGAATTCGACGCGACCACTAAGGTTCTGTGAATTGTCCGTGTTTTTCTTTAGTAGGAAAGAAATTGTTTATATTATTGGCATTAATTTAACGGTATGAAAAATAAAGAAAGTGAGCTGACACAAACCCATAAATTAAGACAAGTAAAACTAATCATTAAAAAATCTTTCGTACAAAAGTAAACGGAGGATGGGCCAGTCTGCCTGCTCATAGCCATAAACGAGTAAACAATCGCCCGTGGGTAGGAAACTCACTTTGCGCTAGAGGTCGACCGATGAGTTTTACCGATACCGATTGCTAAGTTGGGTGATACCTGCCGATAAGCGATTAACCAACTGATAGTTTTTAAAATGTATCCTCGATGCAAAACGTAACACTCCGAGTAAAATACTGCTGAACTTTATTACAAGAATAAACAGTGAAAATGTTCCGTACTTTTTTTTTAAATGAAAGAAATATAGACATATTAAAATATTTATTAATATCGATTCATAAATATTAAAGCCAAGAAAAGATATACATCCAAACTGAAACAAAATGCACCACTCCAAAATGAATAAAAAAATAAAAAAAAAAACACTTCAAACAGCACGACAAAATTGGTCTGTGAGAGTTTTTATTTCGCCTCTAGAGGCCGCTCTACTGTATTTTATTTTTTCAAACGGTTACCCGTGCCGATTAATCATCAAAACCGATCAATCGGTCGACCTCTACTTTGCACTAAACGGGTTATCAACATATGCATGCGAGTACGAAGAAAATCGACCATTTTATACCTGGTGGAAAATTTCAGTTCGGTTTGGCTTATGCAAACATTAACTTACTTACTTTTTACTTACTTATGGGAACACACAGTTAGGAAACTGTGCAATAACTTAAGCATGCATTTAAACAAAACCACCGTAGTAGCTATTAATTCCCCTTATTACTTACTGTATAACTTATTACCCTGTCTATCTTGGCTGCTCCTTTGGTTTCTGGTGAGAGTTTATTCTGTGAGAATTTGTTGTATAATGGTTCCAGTATAACCAGAAAACTTTTATCACACCTACCAGTACAGCAGACTGGGCTTCTGCCTATACTACAACCTTCAGCTAGAATTCACATAGAATACAGATGTCTGCATTAGAAATACATGTACATCAATTAAAATAAACATCACAACTTTTTTTGTGCTTCCCGACTTCACGACTAGTCTTTTTTTTTTTTTTTTTATTGTTATGCCTCGTTTATTTTCTGAACGTATCATTTCCAAGGATGAAACAAGGAGTAAATAAGGAGTTCTTACCCGTCGTCTCCTGAGGCTGGCTGGGCTGGTGGGAGACGGACTCGGGGACTTGCCCGAGCGAGGCGTAGACAGCTGACTCCCTGCTGTTCCATTAGCTGAGGACAGCAGAGACATTAATTCAGGTCATAACATAACATTACTTTCACGGTAACACTTTACAATAACAGCACATGAATAAGCGTGGACTAATACCCGAATTAATCCTAAAATATGAACTAAGGATGAGGTAATGCATGTACTAACAACAAACTGATGAAGAGCTAACCTCGTATCGGTTCATCCGTGAATAACGACCACCTCGGGTACGTTAGTGCGCGTTTGTTGCTTGATGTAGGCCTATTAATTATCACATAGGGGTAAACTCAATCAAACCTGTTCTATAAGAAAGGACATGAATTAAATGTGCATCAGTTCAAAGCGGTCAAAATAAACCTAAGACTCTAACACTGGAAAATAACCTTATAGAACACTGGTTTTAAATGTTTATAGATAATAGCGTCTGCTAAACGAATAAATGATACTGTATTCATTTCACCCTTGTAGGCGAAGGAGCGGCGTCCCGGGCCGAGAGCACGTACTAGTACTATAGTGGGATTTGAAGAGACATTTCTACTCAATAAGGAGGCTCGATGTCAATTAAGAAAGTAATCCAGCACCATTCAATGCTGTGTGTGTGTGTGTGTGTGTGTGTGTGTGTGTGTACGCAGCTGCATATGGCAAATAATGTAAACAATTTGAAATGATGCATGTTTAATTCATTTTCTTTCTTATAGGGCATGTCTGATGTAGTTTACCCCTACTCGTTAATACATTAATACATTAACTGACACGTACTAACATTTACTTCAGTTATAAAGTTGTAACATTTTTTAAAAAAAAGCTATATTGTTGTTGTTGTTTTTTTTTAAGTTTTCTGTGAGGACATTTTTTATTTTTTTTTTGGAATGAGTCTCCAGTGTCAGAGTTTTGTAACAGTCGGAAGTCAAGCTGGAACTACGCGTTCCGATTCGGGATGGAGGTTTTTTTTTTTCGCGGTTTCTTGGTAACATGTCGTTCTTGCTAACTTCCAGAGAGAGAGAGAGAGAGAGAGAGAGAGAGAGAGAGAGAGAGAGAGAGAGAGAGAGAGAGACAGCAGCTCCTGAGAGAACGACTGTTTACAACGGTTGTATAACATAAGTGTTAACAAGAACTAACTGGTTTTGCGGATGCAGCATTTACACGTAACTATAAACGGATAAAAAATAATAATAATAATGACGTGTTATACCTTAACGAATAAATTGGCAACTCGCTGCGTTTTAAAGCGATAACACACTTCACACCATCCATTCGGAATAATAACTCCAGTCTGGTAGCGGAATCCCCGCTCCATCAAATCACCAAGTCCCTGATTATTTCCGTGTACGTTTTGGTGACGTGGTCCTCTCACAACATGTAGATTTCATTTAATACACGCTCTCATGACCGGTAAGAACATCTGGTGGAAACAGTAAACCGAATTAACCACTCAAATTAAAATACGACGCTTGTTATCTCAGGAGGGAAAACTGAAAATGACGTTCATGACCGTCACCTCGGAAATGATCCCAAAACCCGTGCGTGTGTAGATTCAGCCCTTGTGGTAGATAGCAACCATGAGGGGATTGATCTAGAACCTACAACACTGTGAAAGTGCAAACGACATGCACAGTAGCTCGGATCGAGAACCAGAATATGTACATATCCAGCTTTATATATAACGTATATGTCAATAAGGTCAGGTTATCATTTTAGCACAAAGATATCAGCCTTTAAAACAAGCTCTAAGACCCAGTTTAGACGTATAATTAAAAGAAAAGAAACACACACCCACCTGAATAAAATTTCCCTCTTGGGTGAGAAGATTTGATATAATCTTACCTGTTCCACAGTGTAGTGAGCTGCTGGAGCAGAGTGATATAGCTGCTGAGCTCATGTTGCCTGTATATGTGTGTGTTAGTGTGTGTATATGTGTTTGTATGTGTGTGTGTGTGTGTGTGTGTGTTAGATTTCTGTGAATGAGTCGAGTCGCTGAATGATCCCTCACTCCTCCTCCTGCGTGTGCCTGACGTCAGAGCAGGAGGAGGAGCTACCCAATAGAGGGTTATTAATGATAAACACGATCTCATCATGAACTAACTACCATACATTTGGCAGACGTAATAACTTTTTTTTTTTTTTTTTTTTTATTACAGTGCGAAGGTAATTGAATTGTAGATGATGAGAAATCCTCAATTGGATTTAAGGAAGTTTAAGAGCTGCAAATGAAAACTACTTGTGAAGGTACAGCAGATTTATGAGTCGAGCCTGAATGCTTTAGAAAAGAAAAAAAAAAACAAACAAAAACAAAAGACATTTCTTTAATAATTCTATGTAGGTATAAACTAGGGAGCAAAACAAATCAGACTGAATCACGTATACACCAGATGTGCGCTGAAATAATTGCGATTACGTGTCTGCCCACATTGAATCATCATCTTGTTTCAGCATCTCAGGAGCACAGAGGCAGAGCGGAACGTAACACCGAGTTATTTTAAGGTTAGAAAACACGCTATGAGTGTTCAGCTCCAGAAGAAAGTGCGATTGTAGTGATAAAGTGCGAGTGTGTGTGTGTGATATGCTCATTTCTAAACATGCGTTGTTTGACTGCTGCATATCCGAGCCCACACTCCCTAGTTTTTTTTATTTTTATTTTAATAACCATGGAGTTGCAGAGTCTATCGTGGGAACACTGAGCGTGAGTTGGGAATACAACCTGAATGGGATGTCAGTCCATCACAGGGCACCAGAACACTCATTCACACCTAGGGGTGAGTTCCATCCATCCATCCATCCATCCATTTTCTGTACAGCTTATTCTACACAGGGAGCCTGGACGCTATCCCAGGGGATTCTTGGGCACAAGGTCGGTGGACACCTTGGACGGGGTGCCAACCCATCGCAGGGCAGTCACACACACTCTCACACGCCCGTTAGGAACTATGGACAATTTAGAGATGCCGGACAGAGTACAACGCATGTCTCTGGACTGGGGGAGGAAACCCACAAAGGACGGGAAGAACATGCGAATTCGGTGCACACAGGAGTTTGTGGCATCGAAACCCCCAACCCCGGAGGTGTGAGGCAAATGTGCTAACCACTAAGCCAACGTGCTTAGGGGTGAGTTATCTCAGCCAATTCACCAACTGGCATGGTTTCTAGGAAGCAGGAGGAAACTGGAGAACCTGGAGGACACCCACAGGGTCTAGTCAGTTAGGTTTCCAGGTAGCCTGGGCAGCACACTGGAGCTTTCATTCGCCCAATGGGATAGATAATGAATTCATCTTTTGCCCACCGTTGAAATATACAGTACTGCACATCCTTAAAGCTTAAATGTGTAAAACAAATGTATGATAATTAGTTGAGCAGTATGCCTAATGGTAAACTCGTAGCAATGATCTTCTTCACCTACTTCTTTTTTTTTTTAATCTACAGTATTTGCCTTGTACGTCCAATAAAGCAAACTTCAGATGCCAGCATCAGACTGACAGGCGAGTGAGCATTGTTCCACCAATCAAAGCACACGTCCAAAATCTCTGGTCCGTTTTTTCTTAGCTAACGTGCGCCTGATGAATTCCATTTGCGACATGTTTTCAGGATCAATTCTGCCCAACGGTGGCATGAGAAACCACTCTGAAGCGGTGGATGGTTCTTCTATTACGTGCAGACTAAATCAAAAACCATCTAGAGACCTCCGAAACCCTGATTTACCCAAATAACGAGCACTATTTTATGTGTGAGCACATTTTACTGAGCTGCTTGCATTTCATTTCCAAAGAAGAACTGGGTGATGTGAAAAGTAAGAGGAAACATGTCGGTACACGTCTGAACCTTTTAGCAAATCAGGGCTTTTGTCTTGGCAAGCTAGTCTTATTCTCATGAGGGCAACACACTGCAGTGGAGGAAGCTGGTTCATCAGACTGATCAGAATGCAATCCACCTTCCAAACTGCACCAACCCTCTGAGCACGGAGCTGTACAAAGAGTCTGCTTGCGCAAATGCGCTGCACTCAAAACACCCACGCAACGCCAGTGGCAGCAATAAGGACTACAAGGGCTCCACTCCAGAAACACAGACTGAGGTAGAGAGCGAGACTGAGACACATAGACAGAGAGAGTGAGCGAGAGCGAGAGAGAGATAAAGAGATAAAGAAAGGCTAAGAAATAATTCCTGTATGTGTTTGCCTGACCTGGAATCGGTTATTGATGGATATAATGACTCATACCCAAAGGTCTGGACAGGCTTTCTGTGCTGGTTATTAAACGATGGCTAGATTAAAGCTAATGTATACATCTGGGGGAAAGAAAAAAAAAACAGCTCTAACATGAGACATTACATCTGATTGGTTCTTCATGGTCATCAACAGCCAAGGAATATGTGTTTACAGAAGTCTACGTTTCAGATTTCCAGAGCTCGAACATTTTAAGAATGTGATACCGCCTTGCATTCTGCTAAAAACTATCACAAGTAGGTGTTGCTGTGATCATAAAGACTGTCTTGTGCTGTCCTCAAGGTTCGATATGTCGTGTGTTCTGAGATGCTTTTCTGCTCACCATGGTTGTAAAGAGTGGTTATTTGAGTTACCAAAGCCTTTCTGTCAGCTGGAACCAGTCAGTCTGGAGGATTTTAGTTTGTCACACCATTTTGTGTCAACTGTAGAGACTGTTGTGATGATAATAATGATCATGTGTCTTTATTGATCACATATACATAGTGAAATTCTTTTCTTCGCATACCCCAGCATGTCAGGAAGGTGGGGTCAGAGCGCAGGGTCCGACATGATACAGCGCCCCCTGGAGCAGAGAGGGTTAAGGGTCTTGCTCAGGGGCTCAACTGTGGCAGCTCGGCAGTGAGGGGGCTCGAACCCCCGACCCGTAACCGCCAAGCCACCCACTGCACGTGGAACGGGAACGTGGTATGTGGAAATCCTACGAGATCAGCACGTTCTGAAATGTTCGAACCAGCCCATCTGGCACCATATGCATGCCACGGTCAAAGATCATGGTTTTCCCATTCTGATGTTGCGTTTTATGATTGTGGTTTTTTTGGTTCGGTTGTCATGTTTTCTAATTTGTTGTGTTTGTTGTTGTTTTTGTTTTTTTTTTGGTAATCAGATCAACTTTATTAATCATGATTGCAGTATTATCCATGCAGCATTAATGCACAGGTTCATAAACAACTGATGAAGCACTACTCGGCTTGGAAGGGTGGGGGTGGGGGTGGGGGGTGGCATTGAATAATAGTTACCATGAATCTGTTTTGTCCAGTGTTTGCTACTTCTTCCTACTTTCTGACTCAGCCGGGAAGCCACACTGCTCTCACACACTGCTCTACACCGATAATGGCCCAAATCAGATCACCGCATCGCCTCATCAGCAGTCGCAACACCTCTTCACAGAACTCGGCTGGACGTTTCTGGGAACGAGCCTCGCTGCGGTGTGTTTGTTCTCTGGGTTTGTCATTAGGGAATCGGTGTGAGTGATGAGGTGCAGCTTTTTGAATGACAGACTCATAACCTGGAAGTCCTGCTGGAACTACAAGCACCAAGCAAAGAAATTAGTTCTGTTTGTGCGTGTGCGTGTGTGTGTGTGTGTGTGTGTGCGTGTGTTTGCTCTTCCGGTTGCAGCACAGTGCGAAATTAACTATTGCCGGATGTTTTCTGGAAACAGCAACAACAGATATGATGACTCATAACTTTTTAGGACACAATGGAATAATTACTACGAGATCAAATATATTTTAATATCCCCCTGTCGTGTAGTCAGTGTGTTCAGAGTGGATGTCTACTGCATAATATAATAAAAAGATTTAGTCACGGCCTATAAAAATCCTTCTACTGCTGAATGTAAGAAAATAAAGCTAATAAGAACAGGAACAATTATATTTTAATAGCACTCTGCCGGCCACTTTTAAAACATCATGTGTTGCGAGAAGTTGCCTGCCACATATTCTGTGGTGAGCAATAGATCTGATTTAGGCAGGGGTTGTTACAGGGGTCGTAGCACTTTAAACCTGCCAAATGACCGCGCTTGCTCAGTGACTCGGAGACAGACCACAAAACCGCAAGTTCTGCAAAAGCACTGCAGTTAATTACAACTGGCCAAGTTGTTTCCCAGGGAGGTTTAAACATTAATTAGAATTATTTATCTGCTGGCAAAGATTGTGCATTATTCATACATAATCACATACACAAAGAATCAGCCACAAAAAAATACACTTTAGTCAAAGACCAAGACTGTACATTTAAAATCCGTATAACAACTACAACAAATGACTAACAGCCAAACACCAATAACCAACAACTACCACAAGCTAACAACCAACGCCAACAACAACCAGCCAACAACAACCAACGACCCAGACCAACACCACCAGCTAACAACCACACCAACAACCAACGACCCAGACCAACACCACCAGCTAACAACCACACCAACAACCAACGACCCAGACCAACACCACCAGCTAACAACCACACCAACAACCAACGACCCAGACCAACACCACCAGATAACAACCACACCAACAACCAACGACCCAGACCAACACCACCAGCTAACAACCACACCAACAACCAACGACCCAGACCAACACCACCAGCTAACAACCACACCAACAATCAACGACCCAGAGCAAAACACCACCAGCTAACAACCACACCAACAACCAACGACCCAGACCAACACCACCAGCTAATAACCACACCAATGACCCAGACCAACACCACCAGCTAACAACCACACCAACAACCAACGACCCAGACCAACACCACCAGCTAACAACCACACCAACAACCAATGACCCAGACCAACACCACCAGCTAACAACCATACCAACAACATCCAACGACCCAGACCAACACCACCAGCTAACAACCACAACAACAACCAACGACCCAGACCAACACCACCAGCTAACAACCATACCAACAACATCCAACGACCCAGACCAACACCACCAGCTAACAACCACACCAACAACCAACGACCCAGACCAACACCACCAGCTAACAACCACACCAACAACCCAGACCAACACCACCAGCTAACAACCACACCAACAACCAATGACCCAGACCAACACCACCAGCTAACAACCACACCAACAACCAACGACCCAGACCAACACCACCAGCTAACAACCATACCAACAACCAACGACCCAGACCAACACCACCAGCCAACAACTACACCAACACCACCAGCCAACAATCACATCAACACCGTAAGCAAACAATCCACGCCAGCAACAACCAGCCAACAACCAAGACCAACACCACCAGCCAACAACCAACAACCACACCAACACCACCAGCCAACAACCACACCAATAACCAGCCAACAACTACACCACCAGCCAACAACCACACCAACAACCAGCCAGCAACTACACCAACACCACCAGCCAACAATCAACAAACTAACAAACTCCAGAGCTACTGGCACTCTTCTTTAGTAATAATATGTTTGTGTTCCTTTCCCCTCCAACCATTCATCATTGTCTTCCTGACAAATCTCTCTCTCTCTCTCTCTCTCTCTCTCTTGCTCTCGCTCTCTTGCTCTCGCTCTCTTGCTCTCGCTCTCTCTCTTTTCATGTTCATTACCTGATTATCAGAAACCATCTATTGCTCTGTATTTTATTAAAGCTGTCTGTTTGTTTGTTTTCCCCACTGCTCATTCCGAAACCCACTGCCTGCTGCACTACACACATCAGCTGCGCTGTGATCCGGTTGTGTTTGCAGAACAACTTTTACTGGGTGGATTAGTAAAATTAGCCTATATCTTTTCACAGTCATTAACACACAGGCACAGTGGGGCCCAAAAGTCTGAGACCACTAGAGAAAAATGCTTTTTTTTGTGAATTCTTTTCTAATTTAATACAATTTTCATCACATACGATATTACTGACAACAGACCGAGTGAAAAGTAGAATCTCTGGAATATTTACATCACATTCAGAGTCTCTCAGCGTTCGGTTCGTGCCCTTTTTTTGCCGTAATGACGGCGTGCACTCGAGCTGGCGTGGACTCCACACGTCACGATCCGCTTTAGATCGAATCCATCGGGGTGTCGTCTGAACACGCGCCCCGATAGGAGAGATCAGACGTGAGCGGAGATCTGACCTAGAAATAGTGCGGAATCTTTATCGCAGAGAAGATATCGAACATTCCTTTATTTACGTTTTTTTCAAAATTCGAAAACATTCCGTTTATTTCTAATTTTAAATAAAAGATGATATACTTCCCAGATTTTCAGTGTGGTCTCAGACTTTTGAACCCCACTGTATGCAGAAAAGTTTACAAAACCGAGCAAAATCACGTCTGGTGCAATGCTGTCCCACAACTCTACTGCTTACCACACACCTCGTTGTTAACCATAAAAAAAGAGAAAATAAAGACACTCCAGACATGAATAATATATTTTTTTTTATGTGTGACGTGAGAAAAAAACTTTTAGCCATCCATCGTCTGACATTTTGTCGACGCTGCATTCAACGTGCTACATTACAAACTTTTAAATACTGATACATTTGTTTCCTTTATGCCGTTTCAATGCACTTAAATAGCTAACTCGATAACGGACTCTTCACGTGTTATACAAATTGGAAACCGCATATTTTAATTCCGCTTTCTTTCCTGACGATATCTGATTTTACTTCCTACGTAATACAGTTGAGAATGAGTTGGGCGTGACGGATTGAGTTTTAGTATTGAGCTGATTTTTGGTTTACAGATTCAACCCTCATTGCAAATCAGGTTTACGGTCAAGGTTTATTGTTTACTGGGGGTTGAATCGTGTTGAAACTGGAGAAATAATTTTAAGTCGCATTTTCGGTTGAATTCGGGGAAACCACTCGGAGCGTCCGTTGTGTTGAACGACTTCGATCGCTTTCGTCCGAGTTGTTCATTGCGGCCAGCTGAAAGTCTGCCGATTTTGACAATAGACCTGATTTGCAATGGGGTTGAACAAGTTTGATGGCAACTGTAAATTATCCCAACAGGCAGCTTTCAGATGGCAGCCATGTGAAACTGGTAAGCAGGTGTTTCCTACCTGAGCTGTTGGAGACAGGAGACTTGCTCCTGTATGAGGCGCCTCCACTGCGAGGAGAGCAGCGACCCTGCAGCGACGAGATCCGACCGTAAGACTGCGATTTCGTCATCCTGCATTCTAACGGGGAAAGAGAGAAATCTGCAATCAACCCATCTATCCTAACGCGCTTGGTCTCATCCAGGATGACTCCACCCCCGACCACAGGTCACGAGAACTGACTGAGAATGAAAATCGTACGCTATGGGCTTCACATTTACCAAATCTCAACCTGTTTAGACACCTGGAAGATTTCGGAGCGATGTGTTAGAGAGCACTCTTCACCACCAAATGAAAGAATGTCTTTTGAAAGAACGCTGTCCATCACTGCAGTACAGTTCTAGAGACACGGAGAATTGATAGCAAGAGCATCATAGATGTTTCGGCGGCTCACGATACCCGACTAAGATACTTGAATCTTGTTTGGTGAGATTAGTGGTATGACCGGAGGTACGTTGGGAGTCTTACCGCTCTCGTCCAGAAGGAAGTCATCCTGGTAGCGGAACTTTTCAGGTCCACATGCGATGAATATGTCGTCCTCAGCGAAGAAGTCCTGCAGACACGTCAACTACAAACATGAGAGAGAGAGACAGAGAGAGAGAGAGAGAGAGTTAAACTGACTTTTGTTTCCAAATACTTCATCAAACATACATCGTATCATCTGAGGAACCTTAAAAATGTCATTTGGAATAAAAGAACTTTTCAAACATGAGCCAAAAAGTGTCGAGCTAACCCATTATCGTCTGTTTGTGCCGACTTACAACGACTTTTAACAGAGTCTACCAATGCTCTTTCCATATCCATGTCCTCCTCCATGCTGGATACTATAACATACTCTATGAGAATGAGCGCAATTAATATAAAGCTGTGGTTTGACTTGTAGATGGAAGCACTGTCAGATCTGACCAATCAGAAGCAAGAATTCAACAGCGCTCTCGCGGTATATACAGTACAGCATTCACTGTATAATTATTTTCCATTGCTTGATTACAGATTATGCCTGTGTCGTTCTCTCTCTCATATTTCACACCCTGCGTCTGACATTCAAGCGCAGGTTGTAAATTGCACACTCTTGTCATAGTATTAACGTGACACATCATAGCTTACACACACAAGAACAGCAAGAACATGCTGCAGCAGAAATGGTGGCACTAACACCATCAGAGTCGCGTCTGTGAGCTGGATTAGTAAACAGTACGGATTTCGGGTAATGAAAGAGTACTAATATACAGCGAGAACAACGCAGTAAAGAGGCAGCCATGGCGTCATCGCTGACCTTTTCCAGAATGAATCAGCAGAAGGTCCGATTAGTTTAAGCATGCGTATTAGGGCTGAGTCTGAGTGAGAAATAATGCGAAGGATGCCGAGTGTATAATAACAGAGAAAGCAACAATCCGGCATGTGTGAAATCCAGACCAGCTCTTTTGATTTATTAATGCATTTCAGTACAAAGGCCAAGGCTGGAGCATTGATAAAAGAGCAGTAATGGTTCTTCACAGCGGAGATTTGTGTAGAAGCTAATATTATTCAGCACTATAATATTGTAATCGTAGGGTCGGCGGTTCGATTCCCGGCCCACGTGACTCCACATACCGAAGTGTCCTTGGGCAGGACTCTGAACCCCAAGTTGCTCCCGATGGCAAGGTAGCGCCTTGCATGGCAGCTCTGCTACCATTGGTGTGTGTGTGTGTGAATGGGTGAATGAGACACAGTACAATTGCTAAAGTTAAAAAAAATAGCACTATATGAGTGCAGACCATTTACCATTAATTACCAAACTCCCATAATATTAATATAATATTAACATCCCATAATATTCCAATACTCAAGTTGTGTCCCTATAAACTATGCACTTGTTACACTATATACTCATGCACTATGTACTCAACCATGTAGTGTATGAATTTTATAAGGTTATTTTTCATTCAACGTCGGAGTATGATAGCCCCTCCCCCTCGGCTACGTAATTAAAACTGGGATTGTTGAGTGCATGAAGTGTCCGACGTTCCACGCCTTCAAACACTAACATCCCATAATATTTCCCTTCAGCATCAGTAAGAAGCTTATTAACTGAAACAAAGAAGCTGTGAAGGTGTATCACATCTCGGAAAGGGGCCGGCGTGGGTGCATGTTTTCATTCCAACCAATCAGGTGTGGCTTCTGATTGGTTGGAATGATAAGATCGGATAAGATCGGACACCCCTGAAATAGGACATTGGATCTGGATTGTGTAATACACTTCATAAAAACTGTGCATTTCAGACCCAGCTATAAACTGTGAACGAAACGTGTACACCCAAAAGACCAAATACAAGTAGAGCAACAAAACACACGTCCGTAGTAGGAACCGAATGTGTCACTTCACACACTGAGGTGTCACAAAAACTAACCTAAATATAAACCAGTGATCTCATCAGAAAAGTTCTCCTGCACCCAGTATATGTTCTGGTACAAACTGTGAGAACATATCGAAATGGTGCCATCTAGTGGATAGAACCACTTTTTTTTTTTTAAATAGCAGAAGATACTAAAATCCATCGCAAGTAGACAAATTCGATGCAATTTACAGAATAATAAGATTGAAATAAAACCAGGTTTCATATATTCATATAACGCAGCACTGTCTATAATTGTATTCCAAATGCTCGTTTGTGATTGGTCAGGCAAATCACACCACGCAGCCACTGACTGTTTTGCTAGAACAGCATGACCCACTGTGTATCATTCCTTACTTAATAAGCATTTTGATGGATTCGCCAATGTAGGAGATCGCTAGTTTGAAATTCCGATGACGCCACAACCAGTCGTACCTGGAAGTCCAGTCGAGTATAACTCAGATAGTGAGTTGGTCAAAAAATTCTATAAATGAAGGTTTTATACAGTTCTCTTGGAAAGAAAGCGCATAAACACTCACGCCTGATCTAAAAAGACACTTCTACTTTTATTAAGAAGCATTTCGGTTTTATCCCCGAGGTGTCAATGACGATTCATCACTAAGCTCTATCCGAAACCAGTCAGGTACATGTACTTCCTAAAAAGTGTATCATAAACTTTAAGCGTAATGATCCTACATCCCATTACCACAGTTTTTATGCATTTCTTTTCCAAATCCTAACTCACTGTGATGCAATATTGCGCAAGCGGATGATGCAAAGTTAAGAAAATAACGAATATTTATTCATTTTGCAGACACTTTGATATAAAGTGATTTACTGTAGACAGAATTCAATCCAAGCACAGAGCTGAGCAGTTAAACAAACGATAATAACAATACTTCAGAGGATATAAACTACTGTAGCTTGCACGCTATTGGCTTGTTGTGATGATACAACTTTGGACTTGTCTTGGACTCGACAATAGTGGTCATCAACAGCAGGGGTTCCCAAACTTTTCCAGGGCGAGGCCCCCCAAATGGCATTAACATTTGACCGAGGCCCCCCTTCTGCAAGATGTCTTTAAAACACATTAAAAATACAGACTTCTGAATATATCCCCCTTTTTTAATTATTATTAATAATTACATCTTACATCTTTACATTACATTAGGAATTAATTGTGTGTGTGTGTGTGTGTGTGTGTGTGTGTGTGTGTGTGTGTGTGTGTGTGTGTGTGGTTGTCTGGAGAGTGGGAATTTATTTTTCACACTAAATTGTTGAGGCCCCCCGGGCGCCCCCTGGAGGCCCCAAAGGGGGCTGCGGCCCCCACTTTGAAAACCACTGATCTACAGTACTACAGTACTATATTTAAGACCAGGACTAGCCGGGTCTTAAAGCAGGGGTAAGGACAAGTCAAGATTGAGTCCAAAACTTTTTGAGGTCATGCCTTTACTTCATATAATCGGCTTCATTTTTGCATTGCCCCAAAGATTAGGCTGTTAACACAGACATTATCTTTACCAACTCTGAGTCGAGCCCAACGCCATAATTAGTGAGCGCAACACCCAAGACTGACATGAGCACACATACAAATAGCAATAAATCCAGGACTCGTCCAGGTCAATACAGAAAACGTCACGAGACTGGACTCGAGTCCTACAGTCCTGCTTTTATCCTCGTAAAAATCTATACCTCGTTTTTGTCTCGGAAACATTTTTATAAACAAAGCCTGTGTACTGTTAAAAAAAAAAAAAAAAAAAAAACATGTTTAATCAGTATTATGTTCAGTACCGATTAAATCTGTGTGCAGTGTAACGCATTACAGGCACTGACAGATCTGTGAGCTTCTCTCCAAAGTGCTTCTAATTGCACTGATGAGCAGCAGAAAGGCAGCAGAGATCACGTGGAGCTCCTGCAGTGTCGCTTCCGGTCTTTCAGCTCGAACACTGTGAAATGCAGAAGCACTGAAGCAGGAATACAGAAGCATCCCGGGAGACTTCTGGATCCTAACACACTTTGTTCCAGGAGATATTTATTTACCAGATTTGAGCTGGCCGTGAAGTAACGTGTTATTTTTCTCATTACGGTTAATGGAGGTATAACAAGCGGCGCTGTATTTGGTCAGAAATGAATTCATTGCCAAGTTATGCATGTCATGACGGAGACCTGAATTTCAAATAGTGATCTTTTGAAACTGATTTGGGTGACTGTCTCTGCAGTGTACGCACTGTAACTAGGCTTCCGAATTCGACGTAAGCACTTTAAAAAAAAATTAATAATAAAAATAAAAAAAAATAAAAAAAAGATAGAAAGAAAACAGGAAAACAACAATAACAACAACAACATAACAAAATTAAATGTAACATTAGACAAATAGACAATCAGGGATTAGAAACCAAAAACAAATGACAAATTCACTCTAAATTGCTCCAAAGTGAGCCAAGCATCGATAATAAAATAAATAAATCAAACAGTAGAAAGTAGGCCAGAACTTCTGAAACTTTTTAACTGCCCCAAAATGCAAATCTTTCTGTATTTAGATTCCTCCTGGCACATTTTGAGCTCTTGCAGGAAATAAATAAATAAAATAAAATAAAATAAAATAAAATAAAGTAAAGCGTTATTCATTACCACCGAGAAAATCTGTTCTGCCTGGTTCTTTTGGATGAAGACATTTAAATCTAGAGCAGGATTCTCCGTTTGCAAAATGCTGTTGATCAGAATCTCGCTTGTCTGAAGTTTGTTTCTTACGTTTGGTACTGAAGCTTCGAGTACATAAAAAAAAAAAAAAAAAAAAAAAAAGCAGAATAAATCTGTAATATAAAAGTTTCCAAACCCATACAATAGAGACGACATTGAAAATCTGGGATTTTTTATTATTATTATTTAAAATAAATTTTCCATATAAAAAACGGAAATAAACAGGATGTTTTCGAATTTTTATATATTTTAAACACCGAAAGAAAATGTTCAATATGTTCGATATTTAATATTCAAGGTTCCGCACTACTTCTAGGTCCCTATTTAAACCGTAAACAAATACGTGCTATTGAGCACGTTTACCTGCTTTGTACGGAAGCTCAGATCTCCGCTCACGTCTGATCTCTCCTATCGGGGCGCGTGTTCAGACGACACCCCGATGGATTCGATCTAAAGCGGATCGTGACGTGTGGAGTCCACGCCAGCTCGAGTGCACGCCGTCATTACGGCAAAAAAAGGGCACGAACCGAACGCTGAGAGACTCTGAATGTGATGTAAATATTCCAGAGATTCTACTTTTCACTCGGTCTGTTGTCAGTAATATCGTATGTGATGAAAATTGTATTAAATTAGAAAAGAATTCACAAAAAAAAAGCATTTTTCTCTAGTGGTCTCAGACTTTTGGGCCCCACTGTGCCTGTGTGTTAATGACTGTGAAAAGATATAGGCTAATTTTACTAATCCACCCAGTAAAAGTTGTTCTGCAAACACAACCGGATCACAGCGCAGCTGATGTGTGTAGTGCAGCAGGCAGTGGGTTTCGGATTATATGACATACTAGATCAATGTTATTATACTACAGATATTTTCACTTTTTTTTTTTTTCTTTGCAGGGTGTTAATATTAGATCATTAAACCCCGGTTACGCCAGCAGAGGGCAGTGAAGGCACACTGGCGGAGAACAGAGAGCTGACGTGGCTATTGATTTCCTCTTACTGCTGGATCACAGACACAGCAGGAATCAGCCCAGACTCGGTCGTCCCAGTACTGTCCCCTGGAGCATCGATCTACACCGTCTACACACACCAGACTCATCCTGCTTACTCTCACCGCCCACCATCTGGCAACACAAGCCATATTTACTAAAGATGGATGATCTGTGCACGGTGCTGAATCTGAAGCTGAATATACACGGGTCGATCCCTGCCACAAGTATCCCGGAGTCAAAGATCACTCCTGTACTGCTACACGATGACTTCTACGCTCGATATCTCTGCCCATATACCTGAGATATACAGCCACCACACTCCGTTTCAACATTCCACACTCTATTACAGGATGGACCAGGCTTCGGTATACATTTAAAACTCACCTAGAGCAAGCTTAGAAATACAGACTGGCACATTGAACTGACGTATAGCTCTAAAATACATACAGCCCGTGATGTACAGTCCCTATACCACGCTCCCTCACATGGCTGAGTCAGAGGAACAGCAGGGGAGGTACAGAAGCACAGCTAAGGGGTATGGCTCGATCGTCATACCCACACGTCTCAAACAGCTCACGCCAATCTGCTCTGAGCTCTGCGCAGATTTTTTGACTCATGCAAACCTGTACAAAAAAAAAAAAAATGTAATACTGACGATTATATGGCTCAGAGTTTTGAAGCATGTACAGCTGAAGGAACGGCCATGGGAAGTGGAAATAAACCTGCGCTAACTGCCACTAAGCAGCGACTGTAACCGAGTCTTAACGTAAACTGCAAGAAAACACTATTTAAGAAGGGTCGACGGTAAATCGCATTAAAATTCCGATGATCTTAGAAGAACGGGTTTATAAGACAGACTTGTACAAAAGTTAGTTCCAGTCCACTAATTCGATCGGCCGAGCGGCGTTCCGAGAGTGCTTATATTTCCTGTAATCTTTCACTGTGCGTCTCGTTCCACTTCCTAGCTCGAAACCGTTGCTAGAGTAATGTTGCCCACGTCATCAGAGGACATGGATTTTGATTTCCGACTTAAAATACGAAAGCTCATCAGACGAAGGTGAAAAAGAAGAAGCACCATTAATGGGAACGTGCGAATCGTTCTGAGCTAGCCGACCGACCGGCCAGCCGACGTGCTATAAAGTGAGTGTGGGATATATTTCCACTAGCGGAGCAAATATAAACCAAACATACGGCCATATTGTGTCTGAACTGTCACGGTGATCATGGCTGTGATTACTTACTCGCCCTGCAGCCCCGTGCATACAGCCGAACCCCATCCGGGTCGATGTTCGCTATAACCTCACTCTTGATTTCTTAATTAAGAAAGATTGAATATCATTTTTCAAAAGATTTTTTGAAATATCGCCCAGCTCTATATTCCACCTTTTTTGCTTGAGATATCCGATATCTCTTGCGCGTGACGTGTGATCAAAGATAAAAACAGACTGGACCGAGCCCAAAGCAAAGCCGATAGGAGTCTTAAGGAGTTAAGGTCACTCCGAATACCCGGATCTCATCTGTAAGCTCTGACAGACTGGAAGCTCAAAGGCCCACTTAGACATAGACAATGGCTCTGTATTACATTACCAGTGCAATCTGGATGCAGCAAATGCAGCAGCTGTCTCTAGTTAAAAGGAAACGAAGGAGAGAATCATTCATGAATATGTCCAGAGTCGTCAACAAACGTACCGTGCACAAGAGCCAGAGCCAGGAGCCTGGCCTGACCAACATTTGGCTCATTCACGGGCCATTGAGTCTTTACACGGGCCGACAGCGTGCATTTACTCTGCTGTAACTCTCACAGTGAGCACAAAGTGCCCCGAGCAAAGCTTTCATTGAGCCGAGCTCATTCAGACGCTCTAAAACACACACACACACACAAACACAACACACTTTTCCTATATAAATACATACTCAAGCTGCCAGTTCAATCCAGCCCTCATATTGTGTGTGCGGAGTTCGGGTGTTCTCGCCGTGCTGCGGGGGTTTCCTCCGGGTGCTCCGGTTTCCTCCCCCAGTCCAAACACATGCATGGTAGGCTGATTGGCGTGTCCAAAGTGTCCGTAGTGTACGAATGGGTGTGTGAGTGTGTATGTATGATGTATGATGTGATTGGCACCCTGTCCAGGGTGTACCCCGCCTCGTGCCCCATGCTCCCTGGGATAGGTTCCAGGTTCCCCGTGACCCTGAAAAGGATACGCGGTATAGAAGATAGATGGATGGATGGATGGATGGATGGACGGATGATGTCACTTTCAAAATGGGAGATTACAAACTACACCGCCAACGTGTCAAACGTTCTGGAGAGTTAAAAAAGAAGGTATCCCATTTTTATCCACAGACGACACAACATGCCATTTTACTACAACGTTATATTTTCTTCATCTTCTTCTTCTAATTATTATTATCATTAATAATCATTATCCTTCTCTGCAACAACTAGTTGACAAAACTGATAAAAAAAAAATTAAAAAATCAGTAATAAAAAGAATTTCATTATCGATTAGCACGCTGTGCTAACAGTGAAGCTATTTAAATCAATAAGCTTATACTTAGATAAAACATTTTTTTTTTTTTAATGTTAGCCTTGATATTCATAACATGCACAATGAGAGCAGTTCGAATATCAGTAGCCCGTGTGCTACGTCTGAGCTATTATTTTTGTTTATTTATTCTTATATATATTTATATATATATATAGTTAATTCATAGCTGTCCAGCAAGACGAAATGCACTTCACAGTTACCACTGGACCACACGCAGGTTCTACAGCACGCATGACTAAAGGAACCACACTCCCAGTGCCAACAGACTCTCACTGTCAGGGGTTCTGATATCTATCCCCACCAAAGCTGCTCGTATCTCTAACCATCTCATACCATATGAGCATCCACATCCAAAAGTGATCAAAAAGAACTCGTTTTTAACCCAGAGAGTGAGACAGACAGACAGGAGGAGATCCACCAGCCTTAACTGCAAACTTGCAGAAGCTGTACACATGTACTGTGAATATATCCATCACTAGCACTTACCCGTTACACTCAGAGCGCACCGAGTCATCCTTTTCGTGCTCAAATCAAACAGTGTATCAGACTACTGCCTAGAAATGGCCATTCATCATTAATGAACCTCGAACGCCAGTCAGCGCTCCGTCTAATCCAATGTCGACAGTGACTTCGGAGTAAAACGACAGCGGTTAGACATGGGGTACATGACATAGCTGCGATGTAATTTAAATGAATGCCTTTTATTGTCACTATACATATGTACAATGAAATTAAGAGCCACTCCTTTTTGTTCCGTGCAAACATATACATTCAATACACAAGAAGAATAAACAGATAATACACAGATAAATAAATAAGATAAATAAACAAAATAAATAAACAAGATATACAATATATGCAAGATATCTGCACGATAGATAGATATTTGGGTGGATGGCGGAGGTACTATGAATTGCACAGTTTGAGACAATATATACATATGCTGTGGACTCAGTACATGTGTTTATTTATCATGGTAATAGCTTTTGGGAAGAAACTATTCTTAAATCTACTAGTCCTTGTTTTGATGCACCTGTAACGTCTCCCTGAGGGCAACAGATTGAACAGATCAAAGCCAGGGTGAGAACTGTCCTTAATGATAGTTTTTCCTCTGCTGAGGCAACGGGAAGTATAAATATTATTAGAAAACATTTCGATTCAAAAAGAAGAACTGATCGATATCTTATACACTATTAAACTGGCTTTGTTACTTCAAATGAAAATAAAGGAACATTGTGCAACGGGGCCAGCTAAAGGCTAACTTCATGTCAATTTCCTTTAATTAATCGAATTCTCCAACACGGAGAATTCTGTTGCTTGGAAAAGAAGATCATAAAGTTGTTTTTTTTTTTACAGGATTGTGATTTATTTTAACGCTAACCAGCGTCGGTGAAAACATCCTACAGTACGACTGCAAGATTTTGCTTTCAGTGCCACAGAATCCCAGTAGAGACGCATGGATTTGTCCTACTCCAAGGTTAAATTATGGGGGAAAAATATTTCTCTTGTATCCACCCCATTCGCATTTAGTACCTACGTGTTCCTAGAGAATTTACACGGCTGTATATCTGAATTAAATAATGCGCTCAGAGGATAATAACGTACGCAAAACCAAAAATGGTTAAAAACAAGGCCAGACTGAAATACGCGGCACGCCAAGCATGTCCTGAGCATGCGCTAGTCATCCACAATGTGATACAGACAAACGGCTTTACACCTTTGAGAGGCAGTCATGTGATATCATCACTCGCTGCACCCCCTCTGCAGTACAGCCTGTTTCCTAGCAACCATCTCCAGTAACCTCATTGTCATAGAAACTGACGGACGGGTTTAAAAAAAAAAAAAACAAAAAAAAAAAACAAAAGGAGCTATATGCGAGTGAATGTAAAAAGGGTGTGTTTTACATATCAGGATGATTTTTCTCTTTCTCGGTCTTTCTAGCTTGCCTCACTACAGTTCTGTGTCTGAACCCACACCACAGGCACGTCCCAAATGATTAGCAAAACCGCTGATTAAAATCGCAATCCCAGCTAGTCATCAGAAAGTACACGGCAGGTTCGAATAAGGTCACGGTACACAGAGTCCCTACAATGTTCGAGGAAAAAAAAAAAAAAACGATAAATAAATAAATAAATAAAATAAAAAGTATTGTAATGCCAGGTTGCTCACAAAGTTTCCACTTTTCTGAAAATGCTTTCAGTCCGTACAGAATTTCGCAGAGTTTATTTGCCAAAAATTCTTGATTTTGCTGCAGCTTTTCTCACAATTAATTAATTAATAATTTTTTTATTTTATTTTTTTCGCCGAAAACTACTTGTTCTGCGCGCTCTTTCGTGGTGGTGTTTGTTGGTAAACGCGACATTTCAGCTGTACTCGTGTTCGACGCACGTGAATCGAAGAGGGCTTTGACTGAATGTGCGTTGTGATGACGTCACGTGATGCGCCTCGGCCCGGATCTGCGTTAATGAAATCCTGGAGGGACTGGCTTTGTTTCATTGCCTTATAACTAAAAAAAAAAATAGTGCATTTACTCTATATTGTTGGAAGAGAATTTTTGTAAAAAGTTCTTAAATCTGTAACTAATTATAAACCGGTTTTACACTGTGCAATTTTTTGGATTTTTTGCCGTTGCCGACAAAAATCGTACATAATTATTTACAAATAACGTTGCAGGAAGAGAATTTTAGTACAAATGTTCTCAGAACACCCAAAAACAGAGCCCATAAGTTCTTAAATCTGTAACCAATTTTTAACTCTGGTTTTACACTATATGATTTTCAGCCGGATTTTACTGTATATCTCCATCCATACATCCATCCATCCATCCATCCTCTATACAGGGTCACGGGGGAACCTGGAGTCTATCCCAGGGAGCATCGGGGACAAGGCGGGGTACACCCTGGACAGGTGCCAATCCATCGCGGGGCACAATCACATACACACTCACACACACATTCATACACTACGGACACTTTAGACACGCCAATCAACCTACCATGCATGTGTTTGGACTGGGGGAGGTAACCGGAGCACCCGGAGGAAACCCTGGAGGTGTGAGGCGAACGTGCTGACCACTAAGCCACCCTGCGCCGCTATCGCAACAAATACATTAATAGTAATGGCAAAATATAAACAAAACATGATAATGAACAGAAAAAAACAGCCCTATTAGCTGAAACCGACTTAGAATGTTTGCGAGCCCGTTTTCCGCACAAACCCCAATCACGCGAACTGATTACGTAATCACAGCGTAGTCATTTTGAGTAATCTCAGGTCTATCGTTACAGGATCGTCATCGTATAATCTGACATAGAGATCGATTCGAATGAAGACATGATTTTACTGGGTGAAACGTTATAATATTAAAAGACTGCTGTCTTTAGCTAGCGTAAAAAAAAACCAACAAAAAAAAAAAAAAACGTTTCAATCGTTGTTGGATGTAACTTTAAAATAGCCCTGATTAAAAAATGTGGCTCGCTGATTTTCATTATACAGACTGGCATTTAGGTCAAATTTGTAAACGTGGCACTGAAATTCTTGGAATTCTTGGAATTCTTGGAATACAAACTGAGTAATCTCTTATTAATAGGTTCAAGCCAACATGTCTAATACAGTATACTGAAGAACGAGACACTTTTAACTACAGAACCTATGTACTTAGCGGGCTAGTTAGCTACCTTGGCTAATATTAGTAATAACTGAAACATGATTATGCTACATTTTAATGAGTTTGGCTGCCGTTAAATAAATCACTCAGAAAATAACGATGAAAATGTACCGCAGCTAGCTTAGCTTCCTGGAGTTAACTAGTGGGTTAGCTATTTGCGGTGGCAGGAGGACATGGTCAGTTTCCCATTTCACAGATTTCACTGATTCTGAAATTTCAAGCAGTGTAGAGTCATTTCTTACTCAATTTTAATTAACAGCGTTGTTAAATTCTTGAATCTGATCTGGTCTGTTGATTCATTTTCTATAACAGCAGCTCTGACAGTAGTTCCTTCTGCAAGGCAAATCACAGGTTTATTGTATATTAATGCTATAATAACAACTTACATTTGTAAATGGCGCACTTATATAGCGCTTTTATCCAAAGCACTTTACACTGTGTCTCATTCACGCATTCACACACACACTCACACACCAACGGTAGCAGAGCTGCCGCGCAAGGCGCTAACTTGCCATCGGGAGCAACTCGGGGTTCGGCGTCTCGCCCGAGGACACTTCGGTACGTGGAATCACGTGGGCCGGGAATCGAACCTCCAACCCTACGATTAGTGGACGACCCGCTCTACCACCTGATCCACAGCCGCCCACGCTTGTATGGTAGACGCTCTACATAATCTCCATATAACTTTCTTGATAACATGACAAGGTTAATTTTTTGTCATATTTCTTATACTTTAAGAAGAAGAGTAAGAAGAAGCTTTTATTTATCACATACTGTGAATTTTTTTTTTCTTTGCATATCCCAGCGTGTTAGGAAGCTGGGGTCAGAGCGCAGGATTAGCCATGATATGGCGCCCCTGGAGGGCCAGTGAAGGTTGAGAGTTCAAGGGTTCAACAGTGGCAGCTTGGTGGTGCTGGGGCTTGAATCCCCGACCTTCTGATCAGTATCCAAGAGCCTTAACAGTTCAGCCACCAGTGCCCACTTAAGAAAGAGAGGAAAGAGAAGATGGTGGAGGAATGATAGTTTATAGCTGCTATAACATAATTAATAACAAGATTACCACGTTTCATGGACGTTCGACACCGTTAATATAACTATAACGAGATGAAAAAAGTGTGATGTGTCGTAACAAATTGTAATCATTGTGGAAATTGCTGTAGAGGAATAAACCATCAGTCCCTACGGGATTTCACGATTTTTCCCGATCACAGAAATGAACGCAAAATCAAACAAAATCCGTAATATTCAGAGGAGCTTGTAATTTTTCAAAATTACACGACCCGCGTTCAAACACGAGGACAGCTAAAATGTCTCATTTACCGACAGACATCACCGCGAAAGGCCGTGCAGAGCAATGTTGTGCAGATGCATTTTCACCAAATCGAGTTTTAAAAAAAAAAGTCGCGGCGAAATCGAGCATTTTTTTTATTGCCGGCAACAATCCCAAAAAGAACTCCTGTCCAAACTGAAACATGGTTTCTAGAAAACAACTTCGGGGTCATACAGTAACAGCAGCTCTGATACACGGTATTTTAAGCGGGATTTTTAGTTCTGGCAACTAAAACCGCAAAGCCTGAAACATAGAAAAGCAACATTGTCGAAATATTAGTCCTATCTGCTGAGAGAAACTCTTTTAGTCCTAAACAAATATGAGAAAGTGAGAGCTCTGTGGAGTGTGTTGAAAGGAAGTGCTGAGAGGATGTGGGTGATGAGCTACAGAGCCTGTGGCGATGGAAGTTATCGCTCCTGTGGAGTAAAGGTCAGGCTACCAGTCAGAGTCTACAATATGCCTCCCATCCAACGGCTTCTCTTCTCTTCTCTTCTCCTCTCGACTCTCAGCCACTTTGAATGCACCAGTTCTTAACGCAGACTACATCTGTTTCTTCGATCTTCTCCCAGAGCACTCTAATGAGCGTACAGTTCTTCCAAAATGTATTATTCTTGTGCATTCCACACAGAGAAGTCAACCTCTGCGGCTAAATAGGGCTGTGCGGAAGATCTCCCACACGGCCAGAGAAAAGCAGGACACTTTGAGGAGAACGGGAGGAACCGGGGACACCAGCCGAGTCCTGGATAGTCGTGACGGAGGGGAACATCGTGACCTGTTTGGACTGCCGGTGACGCATGAACAGATTCACCTCAGAGAAACCAGGCCACGGATCTAAACAGCACTGCAGGAGGATGAAGGTGAGAGGACTTCCTCTGGAGTTCTTTTGAGCAAGACTAGACTGCTGAAGTGTCTCCACTTTATTTGAGGACCAGCAGAGGGTTTTTTTTTATTATTATTATTATTTCTCCACTATATCTGGTTACGGAGGGAAAATCAAATCAGTTTTTTTTTTTTTTTTTAATCAATAATTCGATTACCGCAGCTACATTCACTTACGTAATCAAATAACAGGAAATCCCCAGGTCTACACTGACGTGTTATAATGTTATTGTTGTTGTTTGAAGTGTATACGGAGTCTTGCACACGCATGATGTAAAATCCAGTCTTCCCAGTCAGATTCTCTTTAAATCAAATGACATTTTACTGTATATGACAACATGAACACTGGATTTCTCTGTATAACATTCTTAACGTTGATTCCATTGATATAGGCAGAGTCCGTCAATGATACAAATGTTTATATACGCTTGCTTCTGTAGATCTCTGCCTACGAGCTGCTGCTATAATCATTAAGACCGTCCTGTGCTTATACCAGGACTCGTATTTCACAACGAGACATCTACAGAGTTGATAACTTAAGTCCAACTTGTTTTGGCCAGTATTTATGTAAGAAAAGTT
Organism: Ictalurus punctatus; assembly: GCF_001660625.3. Taxonomy (NCBI): domain Eukaryota; kingdom Metazoa; phylum Chordata; class Actinopteri; order Siluriformes; family Ictaluridae; genus Ictalurus; species Ictalurus punctatus. Next base: position 23,547,350 of record NC_030432.2, read on the forward strand.
ATTTGTATTTCATCCTTACACTTCCAAGCGCTTTTAATCCATCGAAAAGATCAGGGATAGAAAATGCGGACCGCAGACAAAAACAGACAGTAAAAAAAAAAAAAGAGAGACAATTTAAAAATCAAAAATAAAGACTAATGCATGTGACGATACAGTATATGAATGACAAAATGTGAGCGCTCGGACACATTAATCACTTCATTTAGCAACAGGGTTTCCATCCTCGTTATCCAGAAGCTTATAAAATAGCACTTGATCCAGCACATCCTATTTTGCTTTTAACTTGTATATTATTTTATGTACAATGTAATGAAACTCATGAAAACTTAGTGTGCAAGGTGTACAATCTAGTTTGTCACACAAATTTGACATTTTATGTCGATTCGTCGAATACGTTCACTCTTTTTCCATTCTCTAATAAAGCTGGCCAAGCACTTACAGGCTACACTTTGACTGACGGATGTTAATTCGGAACTTTATCCGTTCGTCGTTTTACAAATCGGTCTTCGAGATCGCTCAGAAGTAAGAGAAAGAAAGAAAATTTTTAGAGGAAAACAAATATCGTAGATACATCAAACCGCTAAACACTGCCGCCGGACCGAATACCGCTCCAGGTTTTCTGTAAAGCATCGGATTCATTGAAATGTCAGTGATTCGAAAACAACACGATCTCAGCAGATGTGATGAGACCCCACATGAGCACCTACCAGTTTGCCATCCACCGTGTACAGCCTCTTGACGGCTCCTGTGTCGAGCTTGATGGCGTCCGTGACGTCGCTGAGGACTTGCTCGAAAGTGTGTGCGGTCTTCTTGTTGAGGAGAATGCGGACGGCTTTGCGAGGCTTCACGCCGCTTCTGATGATGGTCACCAGCTTGGGTCGGATAAAGTCTTTGCTCTCCTTGGTGTCCAGTGAGCTAGCTTTGGCGCTGGCCAGTGAGGTGGGCATCCGAGAAGATGCGCCGGTCTTCATGTTGACCGACCAGTTGGGATTGATGTTCTTGGTGTAGTCCAGCTTCTTGAAAGGTTCTATTGATACACATACGTAGCTCTCACCTGAAACACAAGGTGAAAACAGTTGAAATGGTCGCAAAAATATGAACCAGCGAAATTTCTGCTCTAGATTAAACTCGGAGAAACTTCAGTGATCTTCACGTGTCAGTTCTCGACCTAGAAATGATTCCTGTTTACACAGATAAATGAACCATCACTATTCCTAGTCTACACTCTTGGGTTTCGCAAGAGTTCCTTGGATAGTCATAATTGGAACCCCTTTCTACTTTTACTTTGAAGCACCAAGGATTCCCCAAAAGAGAAAACCAAACCACCCTGAAGAGCTCTAGCTTTAACTAAGAGTGTTTGCAGTAGCGCCAAATCAAATGTGGCTTCACCGGACATCATAGTCAAGGCTCACGAGCTTCTCTTCATTTGTTCTACCCCAGGGTTATACTTTGCTTATGTTCTCCGAGAAAAAAGACAAAGCTCTAGAATGCGAGATCTAGAGAGCGTAGGATGAGCATCGGTTTAATCGACTATTTTTATGTTTTCGCTTGGTGGAAGTTCCAACATGAATTCTGCTCTATTACAGGGTTAGATTAATGAAAAGACACGTCTGAATATATTTCTTTTCAACTGCGTTGCATGTTATCGGTCACTACACTCATGAAATATATCCAGAGTGATTGGTTCTCTTCAATATCGCAAGGAGGACTGGGAAAAGAATGTCCTCCAAATGGAAGTCCAAAAGTGAACGTGCGATGTGCTGTTATAGGAAAATAATCAACAACGCACATCGATGTCTGATGTGCAGGTCGTGACGTGGAGTTACTCTTACCAGCCTGAAGTGGATGACCTTCCACTAACAGCATGTCTTGACGTATACCTTGCTCTTACATCTGAGCGATTCTCATTACCTCTGCGCTAAGAATCGTGCGTTATTATTATTATTACGGTGAAGTTTTCTGTAAGAAGTACGTTCGTTTAGCATCTTGTAGAAGGAGTCTCCAGTGCCAGGGCTTTTTACAGAGCTAATACTGTAACGTTTGTAGACACTGGAACATCTTCGGGTCAGAGTTTTTGGTTCACGGGTAACACAAGAGCTGTGTCGTTGATGTTGTTGTTTTATTAAATTCAAGAGAGAGCATGAAATGTAACTATAAATGGATAAAAATACGACGCATAGTGCTTCGATGAATAATGTGAAGAATCCATCATACGAGCCCCAGGGAAGCTGTTACTATAGAAATAATAAGACATCATGAGCGCACTGATATAAACCTGTGATTTGCCTTGCAGCCGGAACTACCGTCCAAGCCACTGCTAGAGAAGATAAACCAGCACCTTCTGAGTAAGTATTGAGAATTCAACCGTGCTGTGGTATGAGACGAGACTGAGAATAACTCGCTGGATTCGAACACTCCATTTGCTGCGTTTGATGAGCGTCGTAATAATATTAACAGACCGAACGACGCGAAATAAATCATCCGAGGATAATTGTTCTGTTGAGACCAGAATTGCCGGCATGTCTCGCGTTTTCACGTTCACCTCGGATATAAAAGTGCTACGGGTCTGGACATGAATGGATGCCTGGCCTAAATATTTCACTGCAATCCTCTAGTGATATGCAAAGCAGCTCGTTCCTTATCCAGTATCAAAGCAGAACCAGGTCGATTTGCATTTCAGGACAGATGTTTGTGTGCAACATGGATTTAAGTCTGCGTAAGCAACGATACAGCTGTGCACGCAGAAAGGCGGTAGAAGTGTAAGGATGTAAAATACCATAAAATATTGATGAAATGTTATAAGTGGATCCTGTTAGCAGCATACGGCATCCTTTTAGACAAACACTAAGAGCATTTGCTCACAACAAACATGATTACGTTCATCACGAGTGCAGCATAAATGATTTCTACTTAAAGTCCCCGTGAAGTGCGTTGAAACTCTCAACGTTATCCGGTATGATGATGACTTCCTTTCAGTGAAACAGGAAGTCAGGGCGGGACATATCGTGTAGCTTCTCCAGCTTTTTCGCTAGCCGATAGCGCTCAACTCGCCGTACTCGATACTTGGAATTAGTGCCATGGTTTTTGAATGATGTCGGGGGCGGGGCACTTCAGATTCTAGAGATCATTTGATCGGACAGAAAATCCGACGAAACGCCGAAGTGCAGAATGATGTCATCAGAATTGTTGATCCGTATCGGCGGTAGAGAGAGACCGGGAGAGACAACGATAAACTAATGGAGATGGTGCAAATGTCGGACTCAAAGACCCAAAATGTAATTCTACAACGCTGAGTTAGGGTAGAGACCCGGCGCGGTTAGCTAGCGCTCGACGAGATGACGAGTGTGATGATTAGCGTGAACGTTGAAGCACTGGAAACTGATCCGTTTGAGCAGTGTACAGATGAGGAGGTGACGGAGCTGGAGAGACGAAAATACTAAAGCGCCGCCGCATCACTCGTTTTACTAAAAAGGTCAAACTCGTCATTTCATTACAAACCATGAAATTTATAGCTACACTCTTTTTACTGGCATGCTCACCTTCCTCCAGCTGCTCCATGCCGGTGATCTTGGCAGACCCGTCGATGGTGTATAAGGAGCGGACGCCATGTGGAAGGTTGAGGCTGTCGCACAGCGAGCGTGTGAGGTCAGCCAACAGCGCATCGAGCGACCTGAAGCGGTCCCGAGAGATGGCGTACACGATGCCTTTGAAGTGGCGGTCACCGTTGCGGTAGAAACGCACTTTCTTGGCTTTCTTCTCCGAGCTGAGCGCTTGGAGCGTACGAGCACGGCCCAGGCTGCAGTGGGCACTGTGCGCCGGGCTCGGGGGCAGCCCTCGCCTTGACCTCTGACCTCTGTCACGCCCGTCAAAGTGCTCAAACTCCATTTCGGTTCCACCGTTCTGCGGGAAATCGGATCAAAGTGTCAGTGACGTTAGTACCAGCGTCTGCATTGCAAAGTTGAGCATGAGAGAGTTTTTCTATGAAATCTATGAACAGTGTATGATGGATATTTGAACATTAGGATTTGATGACATTCATACACGGTCGTCTCGATCAACATCTGTACGGCGAAATGACCAGAGGTGAATAAATAATGAGACGTTCTGCACGTGCGTTATGGAGACCTCTCCTACATTTCACACGTGAAATCAAGTGCTACGTGATGGTGTGAAAAAGTGTATTATAACATCGTACCCTGAAATCGCACACGGATTCGAGTAAACACACACGGCATTGTGGGAAATGTTATCGTCCGTGATCGGTGTGACGGAAGATTAACGCGAAAATAATACACGACTCGTGCGAAGGTAACGCGTGAAGAAATAAACACGCACGCAACACGTTTGGAAGAGGAACGTTTCGTTTTTAAAATAATGTATTGTGTAAAAAAAAAATATATATATATATATATATATATATATATATATATATATATATATATATATATATATATACAAAAAAAAATAATAAAAAAGCAAAATGAATGAAAAATGATGCGAATGGAAAAAAAAAATTCAGCACCAAACAATGAATCACGGGTACACATACTATATCACACCTGAAAATATATATATATATATATATATATATATATATATATATATATATATATATATATATATATATATATATAAAAAGGAAAATAAATCACATCTGAAGCATAAAAACACGCATCACAGTACGGGAAAATGAATGAATCGTGTAGAAATATATCACACCTGACAATAAATGTAAAATAAATGACAAAATCACGTGAAGAATAAACACATACACTATATAATATATAGTAATCTAGTAAAATATATTATATAATATATATTATATCAAATCTTATATAACATATAGTCATATACTAAAATAATATAGTATAGTACATAAAATGCATCATGTGTATATATACATACATATACATATATACATATATACATACACATGATATGTGTGTGTAAATATGTGTGTGTGCATATATATATATATATATATATATATATATATATATATATATATATATATATATATATGCACACACACATTGCATGTGAAAAATGAACACATGGAAATGAGGCTATGAAAAATAAAAGCCAGATGCGTGAAAATCCCACGTGTGAAAAACATGTCATACACACACACGTGAAGTTGTGACCTTTCTGTCTAGGATGCTCTCATTGTTACAATCTCATGACATTTATAGTCTACACACTCGTCTTTTCTGTTCCCTTTATTAATGACTACAGAGCTACATCCTGAGCGGTGAGGATTAATGTTAATCCACATTCCTGAAATAATAATCACAGATGCTAATTCCAAATATACTGCTTCATCCAATCAAAGCATACAGCTACACACACACACACACACACACACACACACAGACAGCATCCTGCAGCTATCTGATCAGCTCGAGACTTCATAAAAGACACGTTTACATTAAACACGCTTCTGATGAGGATGGGATTAAACAGCACGTCTAACAGCAGCATAAACGCTTTTGGCTATGAAACGAGATTTCGACTTACTTTGCACGGATGTGTGAGCGCGTGTATCCTCTCCCTGGTTTGGCGTGGTGTGTGTGTGTGTGTGTGTGTGTGTAATGTGTATTAAAATGCCATTCAGTCGCGTGCGGTGGGGCGCAGGGCCACGCGCTCTCTTTGTGCCCTTAGCTTTAGATCTTCCCTCACGCACACAGACGAGGAGGAGGAGGAGAGAAAGAGAGAGGAGGATGGAGAGAGAGAGGAGGAGGGTGAGAGCGAGAGGAGGAGGAGAGAGAAGAGAGACGGTGGAGGATGGAGGATGGAGGAGGAAGGGCTGCAGAGGGTGTGTCTCGACCCTCTTTGGCTGTGATTTGAGCAATTGATCAAACTCAGTGTGTGTTATAATGAACACGCATGACTGCGGTGCTTTATTCGTCACTTACATTTAATCATACTAAAAAGACTGATTAAAACAATAACAACAACAACAACAACAACAACAACATACATTGCAGTTATTTCAATAGAAATGAATAACTGATGTAATTTGTGTGACACAGGAATGGATGGAACATCACAAAGCACCACACACACACACACACACATTAATACACTCATTCACACCTAGGAGCAAAGTATCTTACCCAATTCATCCACCGGCATGTTTTTGGCAGATGGGAGGAAACCGGAGAACCCTGAGGACATGGGGATAATAGTGAACATGTGAAACTCCACACAGTCAGCAACCCGAGCTCAGCATTAAGCCAGGAACCCTGGCTCTGGGAGGTGACTTGTACATCTACAGTACACTTTGTACCATTTAACTCGTCATGGTAATACATTTTCTGACTATAGCGCTTGAATTCATTCGATATTATGTGCATCATGCTCAACATTTCATATCATCACTGAATTTCGAGGTCTAGGCTATATACTGGCACTGGAACAGGTTTGGGGGGCACTTAGTTCTCTTAGTTGCGTCTTAGTGAAGAGAAATCGTAATGCTACAGGACAGAAAGACATCCTAGATCATTAATGTGCTTCCAACTTTGTGGTAACAGCTTGGGGAAGAACCACATATGGGTGTGATGGTCAGGGGTGCACATACTTTTGGTCATATAGTGTCATTATTCTTACTTGTATTAATTTCTACTACATGTAAAAAAAAAAAAAAAAAAAAGATGTCAATAATGTGATAGGGGGATTTTTATTTATTTATTTATTTTTAATTAGTCACCTGGTTGCATACGTGTGCACGCTCTTAAAATTGGGGGCGTGGCTGTGTTCAGAATGAACCAATCACATTCAATCTCATGTTCCCAAGTAATTATCGTACAGCGGTCATCGATGAAATGATTCGGGTTAAGCCCAAATAAAGACCAGCTGTTTCTGTAGGATTCTCTTCACATCTTCTTGGTTTCATCCGACTCCCGAAGTCACGGTCCGTAAAGAACGTACGAAGCACGTACAGGGTCTCGCCGTCGAAAGGAATCGATCAGGAGAGGAACATTAGATGTACCACGGGACACCGTGAAGGCCGTCATCAACAAATCGAGAAAACGGAGCACCACAGTGACCTCACCAAGAACATCACGTCCGTCCAAAATTTCCTAAATAACGCTGCGAGCGGCGTTCTCGGGGGCCAAGCGTGCAGATCCGGCGAGTTGCGTATTCACAGACACACTACAATCGTTGCCTAAGCAACCACATGAAAGCAGAGCCATAAATTTAGACGAAGGGATTCAAGAGTGATGTGCGTGTTTTGACCACGGATAGTGCTGGAATTTTCTGCCTGTCGGAGGAAGAGTCTAGATGATCAAATGGGTAGCAAGGCGGCACTGCTGCTGCGACTCCCGCTGCCACTGGGACCCGTGGTGTCGTCTGGTGCTACTTTGACCTGTGGGCATGACTGCTACTGCTCAATTAAAAACTGCTATTTGATATTAAACCCTGTCAGTCATGCGTTGTCTGTATAATAGCACACTGACGAGTGTCTGATTAGTTACGAGTGACTGATGAGTCAAATTTGGTGAAGATTGGACAAAATTTGGAGGAGATGTAGCAAAAATGGCACTTAGATGGAAGCGTTTCCAGAATGTTATTGTAACTTTTGGACAGTATGCGGCACGGTCTCAAAACTCTGTGCACAGCCTCAGGGCATGGTCCTGAAGCTACCTACCAAAATGTGTATCACTGTGCAAGGTCGTTACTGAGATACAGCTTCACTTCCTGTTTGGCAGCTTTGCTGTCAGATTTGTTGGCACATTACGGGCAAACCATTTGGGATATCAATATTCTTGTGACGTTTTTTGTCCAGGTTGGTCTGAAGATGATGTATGCCAAATTTGTTGTTGATTGGATATTATCTGTAGTAGAAGTAAAAACAGGGGCTGCCATAGAAACCATAACCAGAAGAAGAAGAGGAAGCATATTAAGAAGAAGAAGAAGAAGAAGAAGAAGAAGAATATTAAGAAGAAGACTACTCACCTTTGGTGTTTGGCCCCTAATAATACCCTTTATACAAACATGTTAGGTTTTTACAGCTTTCCTATTATTATTATTATTATTATTATTATTATTATTATTATTATTATTAAAAACTGTTTACATGTTGCATAAAGATCTGTATCTCCTTTTCCAAATGTGCTGAAAATATTCTCAAATATACTTTACAAATATTTCTATAACCCATTCCCACTCCCCCTGGCTTTGTATCCTTCCTAAGAGCTGAACAGATCGAATGAAGCTTTTCGTTTTGCGATGAATTTTATGCGACAGCGCATCTGAAAGCAGAAGAACCAAGTTGTATGCATTGGACTTGGATGTGTGGCAGGAAGTGGAACCTGAAATCCATTTGCTATTAAAAATGTAGGCATGATTGCTGGCACTAGATGGCGCTACAAGGTATGAAATAATCTGAGTGTGTGGCTGCAGAAAGACCGACTGAGCACAGCCTCTGGTCTGAGTCCTGACTGCTCTGATCTAAAACACACTGGAACTATGCAAAAGCCCAGAGACACAGAGAGAGAGAGAGGGGGAGAGGGAGAGAGAGAGAGAGACAGAGAGGCAGAGAGAGAGACAGAGAGGCAGAGAGAGAGACAGAGAGGCAGAGAGAGAGACAGAGAGAGAGACAGAGAGGCACAGAGGGATGGAGAGAGACAGAGAGAGAGACAGAGAGAGAGAGAGACAGTGAGAGAGACAGAGAGACAGAGAGAGAGAGACGGAGAGAGTGAGAGAGAGAGACAGAGAGAGAGACAGAGAATGAGAGACAGAGAGAGAGAGAGGCAGAGTGAGAGAGAGAGAGTGAGACAGAGAGTGAGAGACAGAGAGAGAGAGAGAGAAAGAGAGTGAGAGACAGAGAGAGAGAGAGAGGCAGAGTGAGACAGAGAGAGTGAGACAGAGTGAGAGACAGAGAGAGTGAGAGAGAGAGAGACAGAGAGTGAGACAGAGAGAGCAAGAGGCAGAGAGAGAGAGACAGGCAGAGAGAGGCAGAAAGAGAGAGACAGAGAGAGAGGCAGAGAGAGACAGAGTGAGAGACAGAGAGTGAGAGAGACAGAGACAGAGTGAGAGACAGAGAGAGTGAGAGACAGAGAGAGAGAGACAGAGAGAGAGAGGCAGAGAGAGAGAGGCAGAGAGAGAGAGGCAGAGAGAGTCAGACAGAGAGAGAGAGACAGAGAGTCAGACAGAGAGAGAGAGACAGAGAGAGTCAGACAGAGAGAGAGAGACAGAGAGAGTCAGACAGAGAGAGAGAGACAGAGAGAGAGAGACAGACAGAGAGAGAGAGACAGAGAGAGAGAGGCAGAGAGAGAGAGACAGAGAGAGTCAGACAGAGAGAGAGAGACAGAGAGTCAGACAGAGAGAGAGAGACAGAGAGAGTCAGACAGAGAGAGAGAGACAGAGAGAGTCAGACAGAGAGAGAGAGACAGAGAGACAGAGTGAGAGAGAATATTTTGTGCTACATTTAACAGCTTCTATTTATTATAGAGCCAAGTAAATCAGACTAGAACCCAAGCAGAGGCCAGATTTGAACACATAAACGCAGTTCTGAAAAAAAATACACAACAATAACACACAGAAACACACACAGCTCGGCTAGGAGTAGCACGGTTTATTGTGTCAGATAATTCTATTAATATTTAACCATTATTTATCTGCAGTTAAATATAATGCTTACACAGTAAGAAGAATGCAGTGAACAAGAGGGACACACACACACACACACACACACACACACACACACACACACACACACACACACACACACACGAGTGGTTTTCCATTGCAGTCTGAAGCGATGCTTGACCATGTGTTGCTTTTCCTTTCATACAGTTTAAAAGAAACGGGGAGAAAAAGACAAACATTTCAACTATTTCCTGCCAATTCTGTTTTGGATCGTTGTCCTGCAGCACACCCCCACATTTCAATGAACATCTTTATTCATTCATTTCCTTATTAACAGAAATTGTAAAATGTGAGTACATAGTTTCTTTTTTTCATTGATTTTTTATCCCAGACACGTCTGCACTGAACGGCCCGAGTCGGAGTTTCTTTGGAGAACTAGCAGCGTCTGAATGTTGGTGCACACATAAGCAGCTCAGATCAAGTTCACCCACATGTCAATCAAATCATTTCTCAATCCTGTTAGCTTGGCTGGAAATATTAAAATAACAGCAGCAAACGCACACACGCACACACACACACACACACACACACACACACACACACACACACACACACTAACTGCATAGCAATGCATCAGTCAAATATTAGCTTTAGTTCAAAAGGACTTCCAATAAAATATCTAAAAATCTAAAATTATATATTAAAATATTTGATCTCATTTCTCTCATTGATTAGTAGTCAATAACGCGCATCTTCAAAAAGACATCCGACTTAATATTCTTTCTTCTAATCTAATCTACCGGACTTGTAATCGAACAGTGTAAAGCTTAAAGAGATGCAATGACAGAATATATATATATATCTTTATAAATAAAGCATGTAAATCTATAATCATTTATAATCTATAGATCTAGTGCAGCATTTAGACACAGAACAGGAATGTTTTAGAAACATTACTAAAACCACTACTGGTTTATCTTTAGGGGTGTATCGCTAAATAACTTTGGCCCTTATATGTCAAAGTGTACGTTCTTGTCTGAACCACGCACACACACACACACACACACACACACACACACACACACACAGGAATGAATGAGAATTTAGGAAGAAGACTCGATTTCGCTGTGTTTTTTGGACTGGAATTGGTGAAATTGTCTGTCCCGGTAATGTTTGTTGGTAAATGAGACCTTTTCGCTGCGCTCCTGTTCAACGCACGTGAATGGAAGAGGGCTTTTGGCTGAATCATACGTTCTGATGACGTGTCTTGGCCCAAATCTGCAGAAACTCTGCGGTAATTGTGAAAAAAAAAATAATTTTTTTTTTTTTTTTAAAAATGGCTAGCTCCTCCGAATATTGCGGGGTTTGCTCGATTGTGTGTTCGTTTCTGCGATCGCGAAATCATGAAATCCTAGACGGACGACAATCATTCGTTTACAAAAGAAGGGCATCCTTTTTTTTTCCCCCATTTATAACTGTGTTTAATCATGTGGAGCGTCCGTGAAACGAGTTACCTCCTGGTCCTGCGTGTTCCGGCGGCCATATAATCATTCCATCACCTTTTCTTCACGTTAATATGATAGAAAGGGGGGAAAAAAAAACAAAACAACAACTTACGCTACTGATAAACCTGTAAACGTTCCTGTGGCAGAAAACATACCGCTTTAATATAACCCTGTTACAAACCACTTGGACTGGAGGCTCCTTCCACTTATTATTAGTCTTTGATGGACTGTGATTAATAACCATGCTTGATTACATGTTCTTGGCAAGAAACTTGAATGATTTATTAATTAAATGTGCTACGGAACCAGATTTGATTGAAAAACTTAGCGTATTACGTTAACTCTAGTTTGAATTCAATTCGTTTTAACCACAGATCGTGGTCTGTTGAAACGTGACGCTCGGATTCATGCGCTCTCCGACCCGACGCAACATCGTCATCTGGGAGGATGAAGGGATGAAGAGTGAAACTGTAATGGTTCGGATTTTGATCGCGTCGAAGTCACGACGTTGACGAATAAAGGCCAAAGTAAAAGGTGTTCTGGATGAAACTACAGTAGACGACTATCACGGCTAGCGGATAATAAGGCAACGCTAGAGATCTTCAAAATCCGTTAGGATTCTTAAAAAGAGGAGTTCATCGGTATAAAAATAGACTCCGATTAGAATTTATAGGCAGCATGTTGGTAAATAATGAGACAGTGAGAGCCAGTAGAGGTTATTTTGTGTAAATAAACAAACCAAAGCAGGTCAGTGTTAGAACCCTGTCCATTACATTACAGCAGTCTATTTCTGCTCTTTGGGCTTCTCCTCTCGTTTCTCCGTCTCCGCCTCTCCGTCTTGCACTCTGTAGTCTTTCAGAATGGCGTGTGCGGTTTCTTTACCCGTCTTCTTCACCATGGCCTTGATGCCCAGGTTGTCGATGTTGAAGGCGGTGACGCCCACGTTAATGGCGGAGTTGACGGCGTGATCGGTGGCCTGCCCTGCTTCAGCCCCATACCTTCACCACATAATCGACATTAGTTAAAAGAGGGTGATTATTATTCATTTTTTTTTTAGGACAGAAAGGAGCAGAGGAAGATGATGAGCAGCTGAGGAGTGCGGGTTTAAAGCGTCCGATCTAATACACATGCAGTGGTTCATGCATTCCTAGCATCATGAGTGAGTAAAGCATAAACGCCACGGAAAACCAATGAAATCACACAAACGCTCCGTTTATCTGCTGTTTCGATTATTCACAATGATAACTGACAAAGATGTGTAAAGCTGTAGATTTGTACGGTAGCGATATTCACGGATAACCGGATTAAAAGACGGATAAGCCTAGAACTCGGTACGTTCACACGGACGGCGGTAATCTAACTACTGACCTTATTCTGAATGAGACGATATTCTGATTAAGGTGTTTACATGAGTCGCTTTTAGAATACTCCTTTCATGTTCCTGTTTTACGTGTTATAGAACATAGATCGATTATCGGCACACGTCATCACGTCACCGCGCCACGCCGTCCGACGTCCCTCCGGAATTTCACGTATCGACGTACAGTCGGTCTTCGTTATGGGACCGTATACAGTTTTGGGTGTTTTTATTTTTAATTCTGCGAACGCTTCAAGTGCGGTGAATTGTTTGTCGTGCTGTACGTGCAAATAGACTGGGGCTGCGTCCCAAACCTACTATACAGCATCTGAGATACATGCATCTCGCCTACTAATAGCGGGTAAGTACGCGGTTTGGGACGCAGCCATGCTCTCTCGTTTGCCGTCAAACGGTCGAGCGCTGCCGTTTGTGTACGTGTCCTGTCGCAGAATGCGGTGAAAACTCCCACACGACGTTAATAGTGTGATTAAGGCGTGTACGTGTCTGTAACGCACGTCGATAACGCGACTGAAACAGGAACCCTCCACACGTCTTAATTCCATCAATTCGAGTACGACTTTAATCGGATTAAGGTCATCGATAATCTCTGTTTACATGCGAGTTTCTTAATCAGAGTATCGTCTTAATCGGGTTCATATCGGATTATCGTCCGTGTGAACGCACTGACTGTCTCGTGTGCTGTGATAACAGCTGGAGTAGGAGTTTGACTGTTCCCATCCACCATGTGTCATCGACACTGATGTACATTTAGATGCTAGTCTTCTTCATTAAAACGAAGCGTGTTTGTGGCGTGGATCGAAAACACGGCCCCGAGCCCAAATGATCATCATGTCTGAGAATACCGTGTACCCTAGAAGCTCTAATAATAAGCTTATTCGTATGATAAAACGCACTTTCGGGAAGGGCGATATGACAAAAATATCATATCATGGTTCTATGATACACGTTACGTATCATAATATACAAGTTTGCAAACTGCCAGCAATACAATTGTGTTTTTTAAAAAAAATTATAAAATAAAAAATAAACAAAACAAAAAAACCTTTTGTTTTTTTTTTAAAAAAAAAAAAAAAAAAAAAAAAAAAAGTAAACGCTATAAAATGGAAAAGAAAAATTATCAATTTATTTATTTTAAAAAAAGTAATATTTATCACTGAAAAACTTTTTAGAAAATTTAAGTTAAAATGTAAAATCTCTAATTCTATTCTTCATAGTCGCAAACATAGTTTATTAATTAATAAATATTAAATTATTTCATTAAAAAAAATTAGGTAGTTTATATTTGTAGCAAGTATTGATGAGCACAGAAGTCTAATATTGTGGGAAATCTGCACCTCTTCATTTTTAGGCAGCAATATTCAATGAATATACTTGATCTTGTTGCTCACACACACACACACACACACACACACACACACACCCCACATTCTATTAAAAACTAATACTGAATTAGAAACGGTAATGAATTTGATTATTGCAAAAAAAAAAAAAAAAAAAAAATGATGGGAATTTAAACAAACGTTTTCATTCCATTAAGTGAGGACGCATCGTGTCCCATCACCGTACCGGTTAGCAGGAGCCACAGCTATCAAATCATAACCACTATTAGCCATAGCAGTGCTTTAGATGGTTAAAAATTAGCAAGCGCAATACAATTAGAGCTACTTTTTCTCATTCGGGGGATCTGATATGTTCCCTAGACCCCTGAATCTGTAAACAAATAGAGGGGAGAGATGCACATGTAAGTGGCTTTAATCAGAAATAAAGACGAGACCGTGTGCAAGTGAATCAAGAGTTAACACAGCAACGGATGAACAGAGTGTGCTGGTTAGATTAGGATTATAAGACTGTATTTACGTTCTTCATGCATACTGGAGGAAACTGTTATGGTCTATAATAACGACTAGAAAATCAATACCTCCTGAACTTCTTACTCACTTGTGCTTGACGGTGGTGACCGTCTCGGTCGCTACGCTCTTTGCGATGTTCTTGGCTGCGGTTTCCAGGCCTGTCCACATCGTGGCGAATCCTGAACAACATCAGACCAGAAAATAAATAAATAAATAAATAAATAAATAAATAAATAAATACACACACAAAAAGGAGAATGTAAGCCTTAATATCTATTACCCTTTACATTTATACATTTTAGTACAAAATATTGTATCCCCCCCATGACTTCCAGGTGAAATGGAAAATGCTCTATTTTACATTTTGGCCACAAACAAACAAACAAACAAAAACAAACAAACAAATAATTGATTGATTGATTATTAGATGGTCAGGGGTTTCTTGTCTTTGTGGTTTCCCATCTAGCATTGCATGCAATATGGACAGTAAAAGACTACACGTTATTTCTATTTTTGCAGACTCATTACTCCAAAGTAACCGATCACCGTGGAGTGGCCGAGACAGCTCGCTGTAAACCGTCCGGATCGTGCGGCTAGGGCTTCGAAAGGTGGAAAGACGTCAGAGCGGCTGAGGCGGTGCGACGCTGCTCGGCTTTATCGAGGAGATCGGTTTTTGAAATACCGGAATAGAAGAATGACTCTCACTTTCCGACGTGCACTGCATTCAAATCGCAATAGTCAAAGATGCACCATGAAATTTAAGGGAACGGTTTCGGTCACGCTTAGTTTCTAGACTCCTACACTCTCTACAGAATAACTAGTTGGGCGGGTTTGAAATAAAACCAAGCGAAGATTAAAACACAGTGGATTTAACATTACCTTGAACTCCACTTGCAGCTACGACCATGGCCCCGTCTATATTGGATCGTCCGTCCTTGTCTTTCTTCATGGACTCTGGGATCAGTTTAGCACTGTGTTTCTTTACGTGAGGGGCTAACTCTCTGCCCACATGACCAGCGATGGTGCACAGCCCATCCACTGCAAACATCGAGACTGTTCAGATGCAGTCAAAACAAAAACTACAACACTTTCTAATGAACTGGGACGATCAGTGTTGACAAAACTGTGTTTACCCAGAAACTGGCTGACTTTCACAGCTCCTCCTGTGGCTTGCTTGGCTACGTGGAGGCTTTTAGTGACCGTAGGGCTGACTTGGGTTGGCCTGTCATCGGGGGTGATGTGTTCCCTCAGTTTGGATGCTCCTTTTTGGATGGCCTTCCCGGTGTACTCCGCCCCCTTCGCTAATCCCCAGCTCAGCCAGGAAGCTCCTGCGAATGTATTACAACAACCACAGCCATAGCTATTTAGTCACGGGTGTATTGTTACAACGTTAAAGATATGGCCCGACTAAAAAATAAAATTTACACTAACACTTATTTGGAGTAAGTGGAGAACATTTACGATTAGCCACTTACCACAAAGGTAGTCAATTAGCCATCTCTGACAGCCGACATAATGCGAACATGTAAAACATGGCCACTCGATTTTTATTTTTATTTATTTTTGTCTTTCAAACCACATCCAGCTTTGCAGCCCAGGGAAGGACACATCATTAATCCATTAGCTAGTCTACCAAGAAAGTGGAAGCTCCAGTGTGCTGCCCTTTCCCATGTTTTTGTGGATGGAAACGGACACTACTAAAACGTTGTGGTAGACGTAACGCAATAGCATACGGTGAGTTAATCGGATAGTTAAGCTCATTGGTACAGTCTGAAGGAAACAAACATGCTGATGCCTCCACCGGCTTGCCTTCTTCCCAGAGTACATCCTGGTGCCATCTCTTCCCCAGGTAAGTGTCCACATGATGTAAAAGAAAACAGGATTCATCAGACCAGTCCACCTTCTTCCATTGCTCCATGGTCCACTTCCGATGCTCATGTTCCCATCGTAGGAGCTTTCGGTGGTGGACGGGGGTCAGCACGGGAACTCTGACCGTAGCTAGCTAGCATGAATTCTTTTTCAGTCATTTTTCTAACCACGGCTCTTCTGTTGGGATCGGACCAGACGGGCGAGCCTTCTCTCATCACGCGCGTCAGTGAGCCTTGGACGCTCGTGACCCTGTCTCCGGTTCACCGGTTGTCCTTCTTTGGACCACTTTTGGTAGGGACTAACCGCTGCATACCGAGAACACCCCACAAGACCTGCCGTTTTGGAGACGCTCTGACCCAGTCGTCCAGCCATCGTAATTCTTCCCTTGTCAAAGTCGTTCAGATCCTTACGCTTGCCCATTTTTCCTGCTTCCAACACGTCAACTTCGAGCACTACCCGTTCACGTGCCGCCTAATAAATATATCCCACGCCTTGACAGGCGTCGCTGTATCGAGATAATCGATGTTGTTCAATTCTCCCGTCGGTAGTTTTAATGTTACGGCTGATCGGTGTAGCTCTAGCCTGAAATTAAATTATTTTTAATAATTTTATTTGAAATAAATGTAAAAAGATTTGGCCATGTAAGCTTGTAAGTTAGCTTTATTTGTTTGCTAGATAAGTTAAGGAGCCCCAGAAATAAACCTTGTATAGGCAGAATGATTTTGGCTTACTGACTTCATAGTTCAAATCAAAACTGGGTTTAAATAATAATTAAAAAAATAAATAAATAAAATAAAATAAAAAACCCATAAAGCAAAGATGATTTAAAAAATTATTCAATTAAAAAGCTTTCTACATGAAGAAAAAAAAAAAAATACTATAAAGAGTCAAATATCAATAAACAACAAATAAAACAAACTATAAGTAATGACCAGTTTCAGGTGCGGGTTTATAAGGAAATTAGCTGGTTAGTTTTACGGAGCATCGTGGAGAATCTTCCACAGTTCTTCCGGAGACTCTGACTGTCACACTTGCTTCTTGCACGCGGACTATGCGTATAAACCCAGCCGCTTCCGCACGTCCTTTTTGTACGAAAGGTGGTCCGTTAGGTAATATGTTGCTTCCTTTACTCCCATACAATACTTCCTGAATGTCTCCAGTAACATTATTTTGTAATGTTTGGAAATATAAAATGGTTTTTACAGCCTCGGTGATGCGAAAGTCATTAAATAAACATCTTTAACAAAATTTGTACTTGTGTTTAAAAAAATAAATAAATAAATAATAATAAAAAAGGTGTCTTTTGCATAGTGAAAACGTAAAGTACGTCCTCAGGTCTCACCTGTAAGAATCCCATGAGCCACTTTCTCGCTCCACTCTGGAAGTGCGTTCTCCTCCTCAGCAGAGGGCGCCACCTCAGGCACCACTGGCTCTATGGGCACCTTCTGAGGCAGGTTAATAGTGTCTTCTGCTTCACCAGACGGCTTGGACACACACGATGGTACGAAGCAGTTAAAACATGACATTATGTCCATTACAGCATCACGCAAGTGCAGCCACTAAAAGCAAACGATGACCTAAAAATAAAAAGAAACGGCTTGGGGGAGTGAATCTGCGAACTTGTACAACTTTGCAGTGATAATGTCCTCGTTTTCTGTTTTCATTAAACAGCTGTTTGAGGGCTTTGTGCGGTCGGTCAGCAGACGGAGGACATCACACAACGCACTGTTCTTTTCAAAAACAAAGCGAGGGCTTGTAGCTGCACCCACCTTTAAGAAGGACGGTGACGCTCGGTGACAAGCCCCGCTGCACGATGAGACGAACATGCAGGAATGTTTACAAAGTGTGTTCTCAAACAGGAACGTGTGGCATCAGGTAGGACGCAAGGACGTCATTATCCGCCGACACTCGGTGATAAAACTGACCCAAATCATAACAATGAGTTACTGTTGAACTTTCTCGATCTTATTTTTAGGTCAGACGGATGATGCGGGTGAAACGAAACCCGGCGTTCGTGGCGAGGTGATAAAGTATTCCAGCCGAATACTTAATTCGAAGTTTCCTCCTGCGTTTGTTGTCGTGAAGCCTAGCAGGGAGTTGGCGGTTTAAAGCAGCGCTAACTCTAGATTCTCGAGCGGGAATATATTTTGAGCCACTGTTTCTATAGAACCCAAGCTACAGGAAGCAGAAAGTACTGCGAGTACCGAATGAATTGTCAAGTGCCTCGCCGTATTTAACCCAAGGACGGGGCGGAACTGAATGTCCTAGCTGGGAAATAGGGCTGTGACGGTATAACACTGTGTGACATAGTACAGACGATGACAATAGCGCGTATTATTACTCTCATTCATTATACCACACCAGTTCATCATTTTTATCCATTTATAGCTACATTTAATGTTGTGGAACGTCCAGGAAACCAGTTCTCACGTTATCGCAGCTATAAATAGACGTCCCCTCACCGACCGGTTTGTTTTTTCCCTCTCTTGAAGTTAATAAGAGAACAGAATGCAGTTTGTCGTGTTACAGAGAAACTCCGAACCACGTAAACTCCTCCTTCCTGAAGACTTTCCCACGGCGGAAAACATCTACAGTGACCTCTTTACCTCTGACACTGCAGACGCTTTCCAGGAACGTTAACTAAACATCTCCTTACGAAAAGCTTCACCGTATCAATAATGTGAGCGTGTTAGCGGTTACTGTAGAAACCGAATACGTTATTGCTTTTGGTCATCAACTTACACAACACCATCTGACCAATCAGAATCGAGAAAAACGGGTCGAGCTAGCAAAACCATTAGCAACGAGCAACATTGGATATCTAACTCAAGACGAATGAAACCCTAAAGTAGGTCGCTGTTTAGTTGTTTACTTTGAAGCGATTGTTTACTAAAATCTGTTCGGCTTTCCATCTCTTACCGCTAACAAATAAATACAGTCATAGTCACGGGTCATAAGTATAAATACGGTACGTCTGGCGGAATCTCCAAACGGCCGAGGGACTCGTACGCGACGATTACAAAAGGTGCAAACATTCACTGACGCTCAAGAAGGCAACACGATGCATTAAGAGCCAGGGGGGGTGTAAACTTTTGAACAGGATGATCGATGCAAATTATTATTTTGTCTTCTGGGGAACCTGTAATTATCTTATGGAGCTTCTGAACGGTGATACTAAATGAAATTTTTACACATATATATAAAGAAACAAAATAATCATTTACACCGATCATCCTGTTCAAAAGTTTACACCCCCTCAGTCCCTCAGTCGTCTTCAGTGTGAAAAGATGGATCTGAACATCATATAGTCGCCGTTGGAAAGACGTCAAATATGCAGAAGATGCTGGAGATGTAAAGAACGTGCAGGACCTGGGGGATTTTTCTGAAGAACAGCGGGCAGTTTAACCGCTCAGGACAAACACGGGAAACATAAAAACAGTCGTGGATCATCCGGGTAACAACTCGCAGTATTAAGAATGAAACTTTTGAACTGGATCGTTTGTGTAAATTCAGTTATTAATGGTGTCTTGCGGACTATACGTAAACATCTGTGATGTCAACTAGTCAACTCTGGGAGTCTTTTTTCTTTCAACTATTAACATTCTGCAGATTCCGCAAGGCGTATGTAAACCTATGACCTCGACGGTATATGACGTATGCTTCTACTTCTGCTAGTGTACAGATATAGATTAATATAGCTTAAGCGGTGATGCTATTTATTCCTAGTTGCTAATGTTTGGGTGGAAAAAAAATACTAGAAAAAGCCCAGACACAAACGCGGTATCTAATACTCAAGAGAAAAAAAATGCCCAAATAAAGCTAACTAACATTAGGAAAATATCCTAAAACTAGTTAGCTAATGATGAGCAGAGAAAGAAATAAAAAAAATGTTGCTTGGATGTGGTCCATCTCTAAAACTAGCTACCTATTATTATTATTATTATTTGAGAAAAGAAGGGAGTCGAGCAGTTACTTGGTGTGCGACCAACTGAGCAACTTTATTACATTTGGATTTTAATCATATACCGTCCCAGCCCTATTTGGAAGAATTTCAGAAATATTCCACATTTAAATCTGGAGGTTTTGCAGGAAATACAAAGGCACTTGCCATTCAACAATATTACAACCTTCAACCTGGTACCTGGTTAAATAAATCTCTTAACCTCTCGAATACACCCGAAATCTGTGGAAATAGGAGTCGGTGCGTTACTGAAGCAGACAGATGCATTACGATTGTGCTGGTAGACCAAATCATACTCTTTAAATAGAACACCGAACTACGTTTACGGCAAAAACAATAATAAATCCCCCCAAAAAACAAACAAATTAATATATACAATTCATATGTGACACTGGGGAAGAAGGAATGTTATGGCATTATATGCCGATGTAATAGGAAGGTGGATGAGACTGCTTATTGTTATTATTTTCCAAATGGAAAACATTCCAGTAGTGAGACGATAATTAATAATAATAAGAAGAAGAAGAAGAAGAAGAAGAAGAATACGCAGCTCCTTCATTTTTAGTTTTACTGACCACATAAGTCACATTCCGGATATCTCGGTTTCTACTGGACCGTAAGATGGAGGCTCGTGAACTCACAAATCAAAGTTCACCAAGATAAAGTCGGCGCGAAATGAAAGCGACTGATGTCAGAAGCTCATGGCTTTGTTAGGTCATTATCTGAACGCTCTCTCGCCATATATCGTACTTCGTTATTGTATTACTCTACTCCATCCTCGCCACAAGCATTTCGATGTGTATATGTCTGTGAAAAGGATGAATCAACTTGACTCGAGTGAGTATAGCCGAGTAGATGGAGACCTATAGAAACTCACCTGGACTCTCAGGTCCGTCAGGTGAGACAGGACGTCCTGGAAGCGGTCACGCTCTGACTGGGGCAGCTCAGAGGACAGCACCACGCCGACGTAGTAGCCTGGAGAGGGAGCCATCAAATCAGGGAACATGTAGACTCCTGTGTTACAGAGCAGGACTGGAGAGTCCGTGGCCATGAGGGGATAAAGCCAGTCACACACCTGGAATCGGCACAAAAACACCTCCGTCAGTCATCTTCACATGGACGTGGACCGGAGTGATCGATATGGCAGAAATATCACGGTGAAAGACAAATGAAAACAGCTGACACAAAGCATCCAGTGGTAAATGGTCTGCATTTATACAGCCCCTTTTAACCTTGGCAGTTCTACAAAGCGCTTTACACGGTTTCTCGTTCACTCGCGCACCCATGACAGCAGGGCTGCCACGCAAGGCGCTAGCATGCCACTGGGGAGCGACTTGATCAATCATCCAATCGGTTACAGAAATGGGCAAAAATATCATTTCAGGACAGACGATAGGAATCACAGTATATATTTTTAGCTGGCTAACAAACTGCCAACGAAAGACTTAAAAAAAAACAAACAAACAAAAAAAACAGACAAAAACACAGCTGAAACATGTGCAGTTCTGCCCAGATGTGGCAAGGAGACCAAAAAACAACAACAACAACAACAACAACAACAACAACAACAACACCCATGCAGCTCCACAGTGTCCGTGTCACCCCATCCATCACGTGACTACATGACTTCAGAGATCGCGCTCTGAATGTGATGACCTGAAGCACAGTCCCTCTTTCAGACTTCCTGTCCGGGAGAAAGTTCAGCCGAGAATACGTCCCTCTTCAGGACGCTCGGCTCTCCCGAGCTTTACGACATGACACCGAGACCTTTAGCACCAAGCTTGTTTCTGGCATAAGTGCAGCGTTTAAGAATAAACACATTTCACCACAGTCTTTATTTGTATCTGAAACAAATGTTTGGTGCGGAGTAAGAGGAGGTGAAGTTATTAGATCGAGGAGGTGGGGCTGCATGATTACGGCTACGGTGAATATCGACATCACGGATATCGGTCGCAGGAAACAGGAGTGCTGTGCGTGAGGCAGGGAATACCACCTGGATGGACAACTTAGAGTCGTCGATCAACCTGCGGGCATGTGACTGGAAGGCCGGAGGAAACCGAACAACCCGGAGGAAACCCATACGGATACTCAGAGAAGATGTAACACTACACAGATGGCAGCTGGGGATCTAACCTTAACCCTAACCTCAACAAACAAACAAACAAGTAAATAAATATATGCCTAAATAAATATTTAAATAAAAAAAAGTAAGAAAATAAATACATTGCTAGATAAATGTTTCAACAAACAAAAATAAATAAATACATGGCTAGATAAATGGATGAACAAATAAATACATGGCCCAGTAAATGTTTAAACGAAGAGAGAAACAAACAAACAAACAAACAAGTAAATAAATAAATAAATGGCTAAATGAATGTTCAAACAAACAAAAATAAATACATGTATAGATAAATGGATAAACAAATAAATACATGGCCCGGTATATGTTTAAACAAACAAACAAACAAACAAACAATCAAGTAAATAAATAAATACACAGCTAAATGAACGTTTAAACAAACAAGTAAGAAAATAAATACATGGCTATATAAATGTTCAAAGAAACAAAAATAAATACATGTATAGATAAATGGATAAACAAATAAATACATGGCCAAATAAATGTTTAAACAAACAAACAAACAAACAAACAAATATATGGCTTTATAAATGTTTAAACAAATAAATACATGCCCAATTAAATATTTAGACAAAGAAACAAGTAAAGAAATAAATATATGGCTAAATGAATGTTTAAACAATTACAACTATAATAAATAAATTAAAATAAATAATAAGATGGATATTTATTTTTATCTTATTTAACAGCGTGCTTGTGATTTGATGCAACAATACCGAAGGTTAAAATAATTTTATTTTAAAAAAGCAATAGTAAACATCAAACAGTAACTTCAAGATGATCAGATTAACTCCGCAACATCAAGGCTGAATACGTTACAACTGGTTTGTTTGTTTGTTTGTTTGTTTGTGTGTGTGTGTGTGCGTGCAGTTTATCAGATTATTTTGTACATGTAAACACACCCATCTCCATCCGTACCACGTACACCAGTCACGAGAGCGGAACGCGCTCAGCGTACTGTGTGGAGAGTTTATAACGCACGGGCGGATACTGAAGAGATATAATCAAATACGGAGGAACTTCTTCCAGGCGGTTCGTAAAAACACTCCCGATATCCCGAATTTCATCTGGAAAGTATTTTAAGTGTTTCAGCAGACACACAAATCTCTTACACGACTTGTTTCCACAAAAGACTAAACAGATTCATTTTTTCCATCTGTGTGGCTTTCTCTCATTTAACATTTACAACGTTACACTCGTCCACGCAGCTTGCCGTCGTCTTTATCTCTTCCGACATGACGACATCGCACGCCTTTCCTGACCCTGAGGTCATGCGAGGACATCCTGACGAATACACGCTCAGGTGACGGTTAGGACAGATGGACAGGGGAAGAACTGATTAACTAAGCCGGCGAGATCATGTGCTGATGTTTGTGAAAGCGGGCGAAAGGGCGGTGTAGGCGGAACTAGTCCGGTCTGAACGACTGCGATCCGATAAAGTGCATTAGCTCCCGAGTCATTCGTCGATCGTCTAACGAGATAACAGCGCCAGGACACGTGCCGATATCGAACGTAAATGCCTCCTCAACCTACAGTCCCTTCCGGAAGGCCAGCTCTTTAGTTCCTGCTCTACGCTGAAGACATCTGGGATCGGGATCTATAGATGAATACGAGATGACGGAGCAGAATTTCACCCATCGTTTCCTAGATGCGTTAAACAACGTAGAATATCACCAAACTGTAGGTTTCCTATTTTGTGATGCTTTTCCAGACGCGTACTGCAGCTTCTTTTAGTTGTTGCGTCTCGCTTCGGTCTCCTCTTCTGGAGGTGAAATGTTGCTCAGTTAGGTGAAGGTCTGGTGATTGACTTGGCCGGTCTAAAACCTTCCACTTGGGGTTCAGTGTCTCGCCAAGGACACTCCGGTATGTGGAGTCACGTGGGCCGGGAATCGAACCGCCGACCCTACGATTAGTGGACGACCCGCTCTACCACCTGAGCCTAGCCGCCCACTATTAAACGCTCGCAAAACGAAAAACGGGTGCTTTAGAATACCCGTTCTAAGATATAATTGAGCGTCCGAGCGATAAAACCTCGACTGTACACGCTACCTGGGAAAACAAGACAGGCTTTGATCACTTACTTGTAGGAAGGCAGGTGGCCGGGTGGGCATCGTCTCCGGACGGTCGTTGGTGAACTTCACGATGCGCAGGTATCCTGGGTAAGAGGGTGCGCTCACGTGTCCATCGGGGCTGACGAAAAAGATCTGGACGCCGTTGGGCAGGAAAAACAGCTCCTCTCCTTCTTCCCCAAGGATCTGTGACGAGGTGCTCGAGCTGGACGTGTGACTGTAGAACTCATCCCCGACTAAAGACAGCTCTCCTGCAGCTGTTCCATATGAAATACTGACGTGTCCATCGGCGGCTTGCGGGGAGTACGCAGGTGGTCGTTCGGTTCCTGCAGCTTTTCCGTTGGAGAACAGGACCGTGGGCGGTGGCGGTCTCGTTGGGAGTGCAGGGTACAGGTTCTGAGAAGACGCCCCGTTGCCTGGTCTGCTCGGAGCAGAAGGAGGAGCTGAAGGAACCAGGCTGTTCTCCAGCACTGTTAACCGAGACATGATGTTGTTCAGAGTCTCCTGCATCTTCTGCTGCATCTGCCGTGCAGAATCCCACTGAGTGCCCACGCACTCGTCTCCCTGCGTGGGCACGCTGAGCCCTCTGAGAAGGTGCTGACGTCCCCGACGGTAAAGCTCCAAAGCCTCTGTCTTGCGCCCCGCCTCGTCCTCAGAAAGAGCCTTGGTAATGCACTCGAACGCCCGTTCATAGCTGTCATTGATCACCTGCAGTCTGGCTCTGTTGAAGCGATCCTGATTCGATTTCTCCATGCCCTGTGGGTAAAGTTTTTAGAAAACAAATATAAGTAACCAAGAACACATTCGAAATATAGAATTCGTGGCACGAGTGTTGCGAGTTTAAGTTTTCATAGTATAATAACCTAATCTGAAAATATCGCAGCTTCCATGGTTTCAAGGTATTACCTATGCGACCATTTAAAGAGGAAACAATCTGGGAATGATCAAATCCCCTAACTGATTGACTAATTCTTTCTTAGAAAGGTATTTTTGAGAATGACTTTTCCATAAACTCTTACACTGTCAGTGTTTATCACATTGTCATTAGAACCTGAAAGAGATTGTGGACTTTCTTTATAATCATACAGGTGCCAATAATTTTGAAACCAGTGTTTTATAGAGGGTAAAAAAAAAAAAAAAAAAAAACTATAGTTTTTTGTTTTGATGTTTAAATAAAAATAATATTATATCCGCATATATGTGTAAACTCAAACTGCCCTTCATTAGTAGTATTAACAGTGTTATCAATTGGCATGTTATGAGGAAGCGTTTTCCGCCCGTATTCAGATACAATCCCGCCTCCAACGCTATGATTGGCTAACACTATCCTCCACCTGCGCTGGGATTGGCTATTAGCTCAACGCGATCAAACTACTATCGCGGAACTTATCTGAAAACGATTGGGTTACAAAAAAAAATCTTTTCAGAATGTTTACAGTAGCCATTTTCAAGCTAATGTTGCTCAGAAGCACAGCTGGATAGCTAACACACACATAAGTTCACATTTATTAAATGATACGCGAGTCAGTGGCGTTGTAAAATCCTGTAAATAACGCCAAAATTGAGTCATGTAATGTTAACTTTAAAATGGAGACCTACATGCTAAACGAACGTAGCTCATTCTTAATATTATGTTAGTTACCCGGATATTTTGGACTGACATTGAATTCGGAGACGTTTTAATCCTGGACGTGGAGGAACATAAAACACGTATAATATGTTAAACAGTTAACGTGAATGTAAAATTAAGTTACTAGCTTGCTCGGTAAGCCATGTAAGTAACACTTGCATAACTAGCCCACTGCTGGCCTATATTACACCTTAGTTACTAATACGTGATATAACATATATTACCACAGAGTTTACATGGATAACTTACCAAAAGAAACGAGCTGGTGTACAGAAGTGAAGCTGGGCAGGTACGCTAAATAAGTGTCAGTTTATTCCAGTCCCTCTGTGTGTTTGACAGTTTGTGAGTCCAGGATTCTGCGTTGCTGCCTTTTACATCACCGTCCTACACACATTCACGAAGCTACAAACCATCTAGTAATGGACTTGGGGAATTGATATGAGTTGTAGATCGTACAGTCTGCGTGCGTCCGCTTAACTTCCGCATAGAATGTGCTGGATTGGCTGGTTGTCTCATGGTCTGACCAATCAGAAAGCAGTAGAAGGAAATTAACGCACTGACTGCCTGTAATAATAATGAATATAATAATAAAATAATAATAATAATAATAAAAATAATAAGGTATAATCTATATATTGTTTAACACATACTACTACTACTACTACTACTACTACTAATAATAATAATAATAATAATAATAATAATAATGAATATATTGTTATTTAACACGTAAATATTAATAACTACTACAACAACAACAACAACAACAATAATAATAATAATAGTAATAATAATAATAATGTATAATGTATTTAACACCTACTACTACTACTACTACTACTACTTATTATTATTATTATTATTATTATTATTATTATTATTATTATTATTATTATTATTATTATTATTATTATTATTTAACCTGGTAAATTATAAACAAATATGTAATGTGGTACAAAAGTAGATTTTGAAGCCCAGCTTACTGCTTGTCATTTAGTTATTATTAAAGTACTGACAATACTTCCAATACTTTCAGGAAAGTGTTTGTTGTTGTTGTTGTTGTTGTTGTTGTTGTTGTTTGTTTGTTTGTTTGGGGGGGGGTTGCATAATTTATTACAGCATTGAATTTACATCATCATCTCACTCAGTGTCATTGCTGATCACAGTCTCTTCATAGGATTTGTGAAGAAACTGGTTGGATTGCAAATTTTCCCAGCTTCATAGATAATAATGTTCTAAAAAAAAAAAAAAAAAAAAATCTAACACTAAGACATAGATGATTTCTTTTGGTGCCCATATAGCAGCTGACTAAAACAGTGGTCAAAATACTACTTAAATAACCATTATCATCTAGTAGATCAGGCTGTGAAGCCTGGCCCTGGCGTCTGTTAATTAGGAAAATCTCGACTGTAATTACTTGTGTATCAGCGGTTAGCAGTGTAGGCGTGAGGTGTATGGTTTCCAAAGAATATGATATGGTCACATGGTACTAATTAGGATCAAATTTATTTACACAGAAACGTACAGAATATCACTGTACCTAAATAATGAATGGTCATTACGTGTCATTTCCTGCAGCTGTGTTTAGGTCATGAGATCTAATAAGACACTGAACAAATACAAGACTGGTAGGCTGATCAATAGTGTTGAGTTCTTGCAGTCTATTTCTGCAGTCTGTACACACTAACAGTGATTAGTGTAATTCTGAGTGATATCACCGTTCATCACACTGCAGTGAAACTCTGAGACGAGGTGAAGTTGCAGTACAGACAGTCACTTAGTAAACAGTTTCTGTTTCATCATTTGTAGTTACAAACAGATAAATAAGTGCACACACATCCCGAGGGTGTGTGCTATCTCCAGACACACATCCTGGGGCAAAGAGCAGGAACACACACACACACACACACACACACACACACACACACACACACACACACACAGGGAAACCTAGCAACAGTCAAAACCTAATATGACAAAAAATGTTCAAAGCCCACACAACAGCATGTCTTAATAAACACATATTCAGCAACTATAGAGAAAGTTTCAGGAAATGGAAATTTTATAACCAGTGTTGACTAAGCTTACAGTCACATCCAGAATTATTGGCATGCTGCATGAGAATGTGGAAGACATAAATAAAATGCATAATATTTATCCATCCATATTCTGTACCGCTTATCCTACAGGGTCACGGGGAACCTGGAGCCTATCCCAGGGAGTAGGGGTACACCCTGGACAGGGTACCAATCCATCACAGGGCACAATCACATACACACTCACACACCCATTCATACACTACGGACACTTTAGACACGCCGATCAACCTACCATGCATGTGTTTGGACTGGGGGAGGAAACCGGAGTACCCGGAGGAAACCCCCGCAGCACGGGGAGAACACGCGAACTCCGCACACACAGAACAGTGGCGGGATTCGAACCCCCGACCCTGGAGGTGTGAGGAGAACGTGTTAGCCACTAAGGCACTGTGCACCCATGCATAATATTTATACTGAATAAAATGTATATTACACACAAGAAATGGAGAAGTTTAGTTTTCCACTAAAAACAATCAAATGAAATTTTAAAATGGGGGCCCTATGCCAAAAAAATCTATCATGAATGATATCTAAAATAAACCCATAAAAATTTAATAAAAATAATTTATTATTATTATTATTATTATTATTATTATTATTATTATTATTGTTGTTGTTGTTGTTGTTGTTGTTATTATTATATGTGACTGGAACTGTAACATGGCCAGACAGAATAAAGTTATATGTTCGCTACATAATTATATAATAAAAATAATCAATAGTAAAAAAAATAAATAAAAATGTTGCATAAATCAATACATCAGTACATAAACGTACAATCATTTTCAAAGAATAACATGAAGTTGTTTCTCACGTGTGCTGCAGGGAACACGTTCATCTCTGCACTGTACTGGGGTCCTGGATGAAAACGTTGCATCACGGTATACTCTGGTGAGTACAGCTCTGTTGAAAGGAACGCCCTGAAACCCACATTAAATATATTTATACTGAAATATCTGTGATGTAATTAGTATTGTCATTCTTCCTATGAGTTGTCAGAGCACTGACATGACAAGGGGGCCGGTGTTATTACTCGTATAGTCACACGAGTGTTTAACAGTAGAGCATATTTCAACAATCTCGAACACACGGGATTTCCGGCAATGTTCAATATCACATTCACGTTTACATTCGTTCATTTAGCGGCCGCTTTTCTCCAAAGCGACTTACAAACGAGGAAATGCGAGCGAAGCGATATATATCGGGCGGAGAACAATACGAGTCGTGCTACCGTGCAAGATTTATAATTGAGTTCTAGGAGAAGCAAAGTGCGCAGAGTCGAGGTGTAAGAGCCAGAGTAAGGTGTATTTATTTATTTATTTTTTATATTTTTAGGGGTTGGTTAGGTGTTCATGGAGGAGGTGGGTCTTTAGCTGTTTTTTGAAGATGGTGAGAGATTCTGAGGTCCGGATTGAGGTCGGACGTTCATTCCGCCACTGAGGAACAGTTAGCGTGAAGGTTCTGGAAAGGGATCTTGAGCCACGTTGAGTAGGCAGTACTAAGCGTCGGTCGTTAACCGATCGCAGATCGCGTGAGGGAACGTAAACCTTCAGGAGAGAGTTGAGGTAGGGGGCGCTGTTCCAGACAAGGTCTTGTACGTGAGCATCGAGGCCTTGAATTTGACCCGGGCGGATACAGGAAGCCAGTGCAGGGATTGAAGAGGGGTGTGAGACGGCTTCTTTTGGGCTTGTTGAAGACGAGGCGTGCTGCTGCATTCTGAATCATCTGAAGGGGTTCGATGGAGCTGGCCGGGATGCCCGAGAGTAGCGCGTTGCAGTAGACCAGTTCTGATATGACAAGAGCCGGGACTAGTAGCCGTGTAGCCTGTTCGGTGAGATAGAGTTTCTTAATGAGAAATCCAACCGGAATTATTGGAGAAACTGTTAGACTCAAAGTTAAGACTCAAAATGCTGAGCTAGTTCTGACAAGCACGATGATGTCGGCCATATTAGCACGAAAGGTGAAGCTTTGGAAGCTGATCAGTTTGAGCCGAGTGTACTGATGAGGACATGGGAGAGCTGGACAGACTAAAAGACTAAAGCGCTGCTGCATCACTCTGTTTAGGTAGAGATGAAGTGAGGGCTCATGCTGCGTCATGCAACAGATTTGACCTGTTGATCTGTTTATAATGCTAAAAACTCTTTTACCGTAGGCTACTGTAGAGATATTTTATTTTCTGTCTGCGTACTGTAAATTGTGAGCGGACCGGACGTCATATGCTGAACTCAGGTTTTTCGACTTTCCGAGTACGAATTCCAAGCTGAGGTGGCGTTTCCTTTATTTTATCCGAGTTGGAGGATGGAAAGAGTGACAAACTTTAGTTGAATGCAGCATAAAGTACATTTCGAACAACATTGTGGGTAATGTAAGATTGTATTAGGAAAATAAATATTAAACATCATATGTTAATTATCAAGATTAATAGGCCTATACTAGTCACTCATTGTGGATTTTCCCCTCGTGAACAGCGTTACTATGCATGCCTGTGGTTCACAAATTAATCAACAGATGGCGCCATAGCTACGGACTAACTGAATGGATTAAAGTCCTTCTTTTGATAGATTTCTCAAACTGTTTTTAACCCCAGTGTCTCGGTAAAGCCTGGGTTAATCAGATACTAAGAGTAACAACATGATTGACACGGTGCTAAATATGTGTTGCAAGATTTGTAAGAAATTCTGAATGATTAATATTTGTACCATATTACATTACGGCGTTTGGCAGACGTTCTTATCTAGATCGACTTATAATTATCTCACTTTATACAACTGAGCAGTCGATAATATACAAGGAATAAAATACTAGGAGGCATAAATAATCGATACCGAATGTTGCGCTGAAGCAGAGTTACTGTTACCCACTCTGAACCCACTACACTCATCTCACACTGTAGTGTATTCGCACTTTATGTAGTCCTGTGCACTGTTTTATGTCGCAATACGGTCCA
>NC_030432.2:23583394-23718394 GCF_001660625.3 Ictalurus punctatus
ATAGTCACTCTCACTGAGTACAGCATGTTTTTTTAGACTGAAAAAAAAAAAAGATCCTTATCAAGCTATTCTGAATAGATTAAGGGTGTGAAATGGTGAGAGAGCTCTGTGACTCATAGGTAAAAATATCACCATGGTTAATACTCATATCCTCACATAGCTGCTAGTCTGAACGATTAACATATTTAGGAGCTGACAAACAGTGATTCAGATGATTAAATCTTATCTTAAAACCCATTAATCATTGAAAGAACAGGCTAATGCTTAAAGGATTCAAGGAATATACCCCAGCTTTTAAACGGATCTTAAGAAATCATTAAAAACTTAATTGCTGTACATCCAAGAGGGAACGATTGTACATTTAATCAATAGTGTGTTTATAAGCCATTGCATATAAGAGGCCACAACTGCAGACAATCAACGCTCACTGAGTTTAATGAGAGGACTGGGCTTGTGTGGCGCACTGCAGCGTACCGAAGGCACGCGATACAGTCGAGAGCATGCATCTCATCAAGATTAAATCTTAAAAAAATAATAGATAGCAACAACAACAACAACAATAATAATAATAAGGGGCGCACAGTGGCCTCACACCTCCAGGGTCGGGGGTTCGATTCCCGCCGTGGTCCTGTGTGTGCGGAGTTTGCATGTTCTCCCCGTGCTGCGGGGGTTTCCTCCGGGTACTCCGGTTTCCTCCCCCAGTCCAAACACATGCACGGTAGGCTGATTGGCGTGTCTAAAGTGTCCACAGTGTATGAACGGGTGTGTGAGTGTGTATGTGATTGTGCCCTATGATGGATTGGCACCCTGTCCACGGTGTACCCCGCCTCGTGCCCCATGCTCCCTGGGATAGGTTCCCCGTGACCCTGAAGGAAGGATAAGTGGTATAGAAGATGGATGGATGGAAAATAATAATAATAATAAGAGATAATTATACATAAACAGCACATTCTTCAATATTTTCATAATAGAGTGTTGAAAATCTAAAAAATGTTAAAAAAAATTTTTATCATCTTAAAAAAATCATGAGAACAATAAAAAAAGATTGAAAAAGCTGCTCTTAGAGAAACTGTGGTGAGAGAAATATAATATTTCAAACAAATGTACAGTACTGCATGCAAATATAAAATGATGGTTTTCACTTTTTTTCATACAAAAGCAGAAGTTAAAGGTTTAATTATGAATTATCAGATTTAAAAAAAAAGTTTATTGATTCAAATTTGCTAAGTATTTCTCGTAATAACCTACAGTCATACGTTTCTGGTTTCTTGTACAATGTACTGTAACTGCAGTTTGCACATGAATTTATCATCACTGTCTAGTTTAATCCATCCATCCATCCATCCATTTTCTGTACCGCTTATTCTACACAGGGTTGCGAGGAACCTGGAGCCTATCCCAGGGGACTCAGGGGGACACCCTGGACGGGGGTGCCAACCCATCACATGGCACAAACACACACACAATCACACACTATAGATAATTTAGACATGCCAGTCAGCCTACCGTGCATGTCTTCGGACTGGGGGAGGAAACTAGAGGACCCAGAGTAAATCCCCAAAGCATGGGAAGAACATGCAAACTCGCCGCACATAGGGCGGATCCGGGAATCAGACCCCGTACCCCGGAGGTGCGAGGCAAACGTGCAAACCACTAAGTCTTTATGCCCCTCTTTTCTAGTTTAAGAAAATAAATATATAAATAAAAAAAAGCACAAATCCCCAGGTAGATTACTGTCCAAATTAGGATACAATACAGAAGGCCTAGTGAGTGTAACACTAGTGGTTCAACTTCCAGGTCATGACTGAGGTCAACACTCCTGCAGGATCCAACTTAAAAAAAATTGGAAGGCTTTTTGCAGATTTGAAGAAAAAAAAAAAAAAGCCACTCTAATTAACACGGGAGTGAGCTGGACGTGACGAGGTGCTCATTAATCTTCAGTAAAGACTTTCCATCCTGGGTATGCTATCTATGGTTCAAATTACGCATTCGATTACATTTTGGGGAAAAAGAACCAACTAGGTTCATTAGGAAATATCACAGGCAAGTACAAACAAAATGAATAACTGTGGAAGCAGGCAGGGATTGAGATATTCTCTCCTGGATACTGTAGTACTTAAGCACTGTTGCTGTAATTATAAAGACTCTTTTATCATCATCGCCTCTGGCTTGCTCACTGGGGAACTAAATCCACATCTGAAGTTCTGTAAAGCTGCTTTTTGATGATGTCTATTATCGAAAGCACTATACAAATAAAACTGAATTGAACTGAAGGGAACAATGTTTTAAAAACAGTTCAGAACACATCCTCTATCTTAGAGCGAGACACTATAACTGCTGTTATGCTGACCCTGCTCTTAACCCTTATGTTACTCTTACTCTTCTGAATACAGTCAGAGTCTGCATGCCCATACATGTTCCAACTAACACACCTGTGGTGTTATGCTAGGTACCACAGTGAAAGTGTTCATTTACAGTTGAGGTCATAAGTTAACATACACCTTACAGAATCCGCAAAATGTTAAAGCGCACCTATTGTGGTTTTGAAACGTGCCTAATTTTGTTTTAAAGGTCTCATACAATAGATTTACGTGCATCCGAGGTCAAAAAACACTTTAACGTGCTCATAATTTAAACCGCAGCGTTATGTTTTTTTTTCCCAGTTCCACAAAAGACTCGTTCAATGATCCGTTTGAAAGGATTCCGTCTAAACTCCTCCTTTAAGAGAGCATACTCTGCTCTGATTGGTTTACAGCTATCCGTATGTGTCGAAAAGGAAACACCCACAACCATAACGACTTTCAGCTCCATCTGTCAGCGAGCAGCCGATGAAGACCAGAGGCGGGGTTTTTGGTTACAAAGGTTGTAGATTAGTACGGGAAGTAAAGTCTGGAATCACTAACGAGTCGATTCAGCTGTTCAGAATCGATTCCTTCGTTTGGGAGTCGGTAACTCCGTCTGTCGTGTGCTTTTGATTTTTGAAACTTTTTTTTACATTCACAAACAGCTACGTATATAACGCACTACATGAAAGGGAATATTTGAAAAACCATAATAGGTGCACTTTAATTGTGGTAATGAAAAATAAGAGGGATCATAAAAATTGCATTTAGTTTTTTTATTTATTCCTGCCCTGAATAAGATATTTCATATAAGAGATGTTTACATCAAGTCCACAAGATACAATAATAATTGAATTTATGCAAATGAACCCGTTCAAAAGTTTCCATACGCTGGATTCTTAATACTGTGTGTCGTTACCTGGATGATCAACGACAGTTGATCAACACTCAAGGTGCTGGTGTTCTTTATTGGGGATGCGAATCACTAAACATTCTCATATTTATCATCTCATATTTCTCATTCTCATCTCCATGGAAGATAACAATTTCTGAAAATTCGGACATCGTTTTCCAACGAGGGTAAAAATCGTTCCATTTTGAATAGTCACTCAAAGGTCACCTTTTATAGGCACACACATACGTACACATACGTACGTCCATGGTCATGAGGTAATGACTCTGTAGGAAAACCTAGTGGGAATACTCCACTAGTTTTGAAGAAAACATCCCTGGATTCTAGTCTAATAATGGAGATATTTAGTGCATGTACACTTTTTTTATTATTATTTTATTTTTTTTATACCTGCACCTTCATGCCATGTATAAATGCTATGAATAGATAAGGGTGCAGGATTAATCTTGGGTTTCTATCAGTGTGAAGCTTTGTAAATTCTCCATGAGGGTTTCCTCAGAGTTCACCCATTTCCCAAGAACATGCTGGTAGACGGATCTGCTGTTCCTCGCGTTGCATGGCAATGGACAGAGGTGCAGTCTAAGAGTATTTCTTGCTATGTTGCCTTGACAGAAACAACATCCTATTCTTCTTTTAAAGATCATTCTTTTCGAAAATCTGTACTATTTTAACAGGTCACATTTGAGACGAAGAACCACGAAATTTGGAAGAGATGTAGATCCTACACAGGATTAGTGTGCTGGTGCTTTTTGGAAAGATACTGAAGGCTATTAAAACTACATTGCCCCACCCACTAACACCCTAGCAACTTCCTGGAATCTGATGGCAACCAATTAACACACTATAAGCAAGAAAACACCAAAGCAACCACCTGGCAACCACTTGGCAACCACCTGGCAACCACGTATTAACACTACAGCCACTACCTGGGTTAACAACCACCTAGCAACCACGTGGAGTGATACAAGACCC
The DNA here is from genome assembly GCF_001660625.3 of Ictalurus punctatus. Taxonomy (NCBI): domain Eukaryota; kingdom Metazoa; phylum Chordata; class Actinopteri; order Siluriformes; family Ictaluridae; genus Ictalurus; species Ictalurus punctatus. Next base: position 23,587,622 of record NC_030432.2, read on the forward strand.
ACCTAGAAGCACCCTAGAAACCAGCTGGAATACCATAGCAACCACCTGGTATTAGCATTGATGTAGCACTTAACCCAGTTGTAACCTGAGTAATTCTGATTTGAGCTAAAGGTTAATGTGATGTTTTTGAGATTCTAAGAGAGGCTGCATGTCTTCTGTACAGCAGCTCTATTCTGCAGTATGAAGGTTTAGCATGCAAGAACCTAAGGCCAAGAAAAATACAAGTTAAAGACCTTTGCAGCACATTTTCCATATGATTCACAGAGAACAGAACGAGGTACTGAATTAAGCCAGCAATTCATGTTTAGACATATTTAAGTGCAATGTGCGAATATAACTGGTTATATTGACACAGCCGGCATGTGAGTCATATTTCCCCGTTTTCTTTTACGCGATGAATTTTTGGTGTTGCATTTTTACTCAGCGGTTCCTCCTAAATGTCTTTTAGGAATCTTTTCTTGCCAAAAGGAAACATTAATGTATGAAGACTGCAAGATAAAACATGAACACTCTGCAAACATCCATCCATTTTCTATACCACTTATCCCACAGGGTCACAGGGAACCTGGAGCCTATCCAGGTGTATGAATTTTTATGTGTCTGTGCCCTGCAATGGATTGGCACCCTGTCCAGGGTGTACCCCGCCTTGTGCCCGATGCTCCCTCGGATAGGCTCCAGGTTCCCCGTGACCCTGAAAAGGAGTAAGCGGTTGAAGGAGTAAGATGGATGATTATGGTATAATATGGTATGGTATAGTATAGTATGGTATAGTATTGTATGGTATTGTATAGTATGGTATAGTATGGTATAGTATAGTATGGTATAGTATAGTATGGTATAGTATAGTATGGTATGGTATAGTATGGTATGGTATAGTATAGTATGGTATAGTATAGTATGGTATGGTATGGTATGGTATAGTATAGTATGGTATGGTATAGTATATTATGGTATGGTATGGTATAGTATAGTATAGTATGGTATAGTATAGTATGGTATGGTATGGTATGGTATAGTATAGTATGGTATGGTATAGTATGGTATAGTATAGTATAGTATAGTATGGTATAGTATAGTATGGTATGGTATAGTATAGTATGGTATAGTATAGTATGGTATGGTATAGTATAGTATAGTATAGTATAGTATAGTATAGTATAGTATGGTATAGTATAGTATGGTATGGTATGGTATGGTATAGTATAGTGTAGTATGGTATAGTATAGTGTAGTATGGTATAGTATAGTATGGTATAGTATAGTGTAGTATGGTATGGTATAGTATAGTATGGTATAGTATAGTGTAGTATGGTATAGTATAGTATGGTATGGTATGGTATGGTATAGTATAGTGTAGTATGGTATAGTATAGTATAGTTTAGTGAGCCTTTAATTTATATCTCTATTTGTATGTGTTCATAATCTCTACATATCAAACAATATGTTCATATTTGGTTATATCCCTTCAACACTTGGTGATATCCTTTATTAAAATAAAATAAAACATTCTGACCTCTTGTAACAATTACAGAAAATCATAAGCACTAATCATAAAAGTGTTAAGGTGTTTGTGACCTCTTCACTCTTTTCACCACAGCTGCTACCAATCATCATTTGTTCATTATTTCTCAAACTCAATGCCTGCTTCTGTTTCCAGGCTTGAGGTTCAGCCTTAATATTGTCCAAACTTTACATCAGAGCAGCAGGTCTCGCAGGACGGCTGGTTTCAGTTAGTTTTCCAAAAGCCATAATCCAGCTAACGCTGCATCTTTTAAACACAGCGAGCCTTAAATGTAGCATGATCTGAACTATGGTTCATTTACCTCTGAAAAGCTTTGTTTCATTTGTTCTTAGGGTCATTTTTATTTCTTTTCATTTAAACTTGCTTTAGTTTAAACTCTTCAAGCCACTGTTCGTTTCAATCAACTTCACACGTTCACCCAGTCGCACACATCATGCTCCCAGCCAGAATATTCCACATAGGCCTTATTAGAAAAGTCTGCTCTGAAGGACGGATATCATTTCTTAAAGGAAACGTTCAGCCAAAAAGCAAATTTACAACGTTGCTGTCAGTCAGAATGGAGCCCATTATCTAAGATAAGGTAGGTGTCTGAAGGTTGCCAATTTCGTACAGGAGCCAAGCAGCTAACTAGTTTAGCATGATGCAAACTGCATGCCTGTGGGCACCGTCATACCTATTACATTGTTTGCAGAGTGCTAATGAGAGCACTATCATAATACATACTTGTAAAGCTATTTCACTGATCTGACAGAAATACATTGGTCAAAAAAATGTAAGCAAACTTTTCCCAAGTGTGAATATCACAAAATCACAAAAAAAAAAAACCCACCAGAACACAGAGATCACGGAGCTAGTGCTAAACAAATGATTAGATAATTATATAAACAGCTAGTCTAACACATTTGATGTATCACATTCAGTGTTTATCGTCTCTTCATTTATTTATTTATTTATTTATTTATTTTTCATTTGGTCCAGAACAGCCCTGTCCCTTGGCTCAGTTCGTGCCGGAATGATTTGTCAACAGACTTGCGAATTAATTCTGCTGCAGTTCATGTCGGGGGGGTGGGGGTGGGGGTGGGGGGTCGAGGATGGTCATTAAGGAAGTCTAAAGGAAAACACAGGGAATAACGTGACATCACAGAGAATCGCAGTTCAGACAGTTCTTGAATGATAATTTTGTATCTAAACAATTTTGCTTGCAATCCTCATAGCTAAGAGTTTAACTGTTAGATTGCTGCATATCGAAATCACACGATCACCTCAATAGATGTCATGTGACCTGAGAGCAGCGGGTGTTTCCCAGAACGACCTGCTTTGCTGGGAAAGCGCTGCTTTCATCTCATTTTGTTTTGAGTTCGCTCCATGTGTTATTGGTTTGCAGTTCCATGCGCCTTTGTTGCTGTCTCCAACCCTGTCTAGTCATCGGCGTGTTACCTGACTGTGTACACCTGTTCCGTGTTAACACATTGATTGATTTGTCTATTTATACCTCATTGTTTCTGTGTTTTGTTGCAAAGCATATCATACACCCATATCATTAAGTCCATACCTTGTTTTCTAATTTCCCATGTTCTTTCTTTCCCGGTTCGAACCTTGTCCCATTCTCCTCGTATTTTGATTATGGGTTATCCGAGTTTTATTTTTGCTGGCCTGTTCTTCTGAACAAATTATAGCTTGAGGTGAAGCGTGATTCTGTTTTGAGAGGGAATCTCTGACTTTTCAGCTCTTCGACATGCTTCTGTTCATTTCTATAGACAAAAGTGTAGCTAGATGTACAGTGTCACAAATACCAAACAACGATGCTGAATAACCGAGGCGAGCACGGTGCACGTTTCTAAATGGGTAGCTACGAATTCATTTTGCAGATTAGACTTGTTGCACCAGTGCAAAACATTTTTATTTTTTTTTTGCAAAGATAAATAAATAAATAAATAAATAAAGTAAAAATGGACAATTATGTCAATTTCATATTTGCCCGAACTACTCTTTTAATGATGATCTTGTTGTTTACAACTAAAATACATGCTAGACACGAATCGCTCAGTCAGACCACATCCGTTGTTTTCTCACAAATCTGTAGAGTAGACATCAGGTTGCCAGATGGCATAAAAACAACTGCCAGGATCTAAAGAATTCCACCCATATGTGCTCTTCAATCTCTCTCTCTCTCTCTCTCTCTCTCTCTCTCTCTCACACACACACACACATACACACACCCCTCCTTTTTGGTTATTAAAGAGCAGCTGGCTTGCTGCTCAATCCAACTAATGAAACATACAGAGCTGAAAAAATTCATCCTTTTCTTTTCAGATAAAAACAATTCATACATTGACGAACATGAATAAATCCTTGTGAACTTAAATGAGCTACCGACCCGCTTGCGTCTTCATCATCGCAATCATCACCATCATCGATGTTAAATTTTTACGCAAAACAAAACAAAACAAAACAAAATAAAACAAAAAAACTTCGTGAACTATGAATTATACAAGCTATACAATTCCAATAAGAAGCATGTCTTATTATAGTTACTTGTCATTCTACAATTTCTGTGGAAAACATCTTACTTGGCCGAAGCGATCATGAATTCCACATATCTAACGAAGCATTCACACATTTAAAAGCATGTCGGGGCTTTGTTGTGGCCCATCTTCAACAGTCAATGAGCTAGAATGAAGGAATCCGTGATATTTTGTGCGGGATAATTCGATTTATTTATTTTTATTTGATTTATTCCCTGTTCAAAACAATAGTTGTCTGAAGTAGTGGATTAAAAAACAAGCAAAAAAAAAAAACAAATTGTGACCACCTGCACAATCCCACAGTTGAGATTTGTTGTAGTCTCCTCTTTACAAAATAACAGCGCTGAGCCTGTTCGTGTAAAGTCTTACAAGAGGAAACTTGTAAAGGAACGTGGAGCTTCCTCCACACACATTTCATTTATATGCTTACGTTTATGCACACGAGCGTCCTCTTCAAGTCTTTTGAATAAAGTTTTAATAAAACTATTTTTTCGTTTGTTATTGATTTTGGGTGTATGTTTGGGATCATTATCTATTTTATTTATTTATTTATTTTTTTTTTTTAAAGATCTACAGCCAGGTGTTAACCTCCTGGGAGAGGCAACCAGGGTTTGTAATAAAGTGGAACAATTAGTTGGAAAACATAACGGTTTTAAGTTGAACTGCTGGTGCATTTGAATTGTTGCAGACATTTAAAAAACGTCTTAACACCTTTATTATGACCCAAATTGAGTCTTCCAGATCGATAAGCATCTGTCATTCTCGTCTTGAAAGACCTTCGCTTTTCCTCACGGTGGCGGATCAAGAAGGGGTTTGGTCGTGGAGGACATGGCAACAACACAGTTTCTGGAGATTGAGATCTATTAATTAAAATAAATATTAATTGAATCAATTAGCAAACATGAAATATTATTTCGTGATGACTTGGGTAGGTTTTGCTACATATGTAATAGAGATAAAATGCTATTTATTTTGTAGACAATATTCCTATGATGACATTTATTACAGGGGAAATTAAATTAAATCGATACAACTACAGATAGAGGTGTTTATCATTACTGACGCCGTGAGCGTGAGGTTTTTACTTTCATGCTGGTGCGAGCGAGCTGTCAGATACTGAATGAAGCTGAAGTAAAGCGCATGCTCATTAATGTGAATGTTCAGCAGTCGTTAGTAACTGCCTGGTTTTGTTTAGACTTTAGGACTAAATTCATAAGAAAATATCAATCTCAGGTACAAACAAAAATAAGAACTGAGGTCGAGGAACTGTCAGAGCAAGAATTCACAGAACATCCTCTCAGAGCTGGCATTTCTACCTCTGGATTTTTGCCCCCCAGTGTTTTCCAGTGTTTCATGGGTATTTAGGGCTTAAAAAAACATGAATTAGGCCACACCTACTTTGGGTTTAAATCTAAATACGGATTGCCTTACACACCCAGTGTATAATATTTACTTCATACGCTCATTTCATGGGTGCCGATAATTATGGATGTCACCGTATGTTCATTAATTATACATATGCTTGGTATTTTTTATGAATAAAACGTATATAAATGTAGTGGAGGTCACTGTGCAACGCAGCCGTGACTGCTTAACATATGTTATGCACTATATATATTAAAGCAAGCCTAAAAACATCCTAAAGTTTCCCTCCTCCGCTGCTAGTACACAGGAACATGCATCACGACCAGCTCATGTTTTCTGAGCTACTAATAACTACCAGATAAAAAAAGGCATCTGCTTTTGATAATTCACAGATAATAAAAGATCATCACCAGCACAGCTGGAAAACATCGCTGTCTTTTAGAAGCAATAAAGTCATTAGCACTGATTCAAATAAACACCAGAAGTGATATTATATATATATATATATTTTTTATTCCATTTGAGTCATGGGTGCAGCCATGACTTACAAATGAGGTGGAAGAACATCAGCATGAGGGTTTGGGTTTTTATTTTTATTTTGCAGTTGTGGAATTTTAACACACAGCCTTCCGTTCATTAGCACATAAACTTAAAGGGACACTTTAATCTTTTCCAGCAGTGATGCAGTGGTATGCAGAGTGACATCTGCTGGATTGAATGCGGGTAAAAAGTCTTGGCGATGCATCGTGGACGTTGGGAACAGTCAGAAATTGCCTTAAGGGTTCTTTGTTGGTCCCTCAGGAGGAATCCTTAAAACGTTCATGGCGGCATGGCAGTAGCATGCAGCGGCCTCTAAAATGGTGCTTATGTAGAAATGTGAAGGTCTTATTTAGTTCTGTGCCGTCTCATGTGGTTAGTGTGTTGTTTTATGTAGCACCGTGGTCCTGGAAGAACGTTGTTTCAGTATCAGCTGTGTATGGTTGAAATGACAATAAAAAGCCACTTGACTTGACTAGTGGGAGTAAAAAGAAAACCAATTTAGAAGACTTAGAACCCTTAATGATCCAATGAACCCTAAAACATTTGTTTCTAAGAATGTAGATATTTGTGAGCAGCCATATCTATCTATCTATCTATCTATCTATCTATCTATCTATCTATCTATGTATCTATCTATCATCTATCTATCCATCCATCCATCCACCTGTCCATCTATCTATCTATATGGTATCTATCTATCTATCCATCCATCCATCCACCTGTCCATCTATCTATCTATATGGTATCTATCTATCTATCCATCTATCCATCTATCTATCTATCTATCCATCCATCCATCTGTCCATCTATCTATCTATATGGTATCTATCTATCCATCCATCTATCTATCTATCCATCCATCCACCTATCTATCGATCTATCTATCCATCCATTCATCCATCCATCCATCTGTCCATCTATCTATCTATATGGTATCTATCTATCTATCTATCTATCTATCTATCTATCTATCTATCATCTATCCATCCATCCATCCATCCACCTGTCCATCTATCTATCTATATGGTATCTATCTATCTATCCATCCATCCATCTGTCCATCTATCTATCTTTATGGTATCTATCTATCCATCCATCTATCTATCTATCCATCCAACCATCTATCTATTGATCTATCTATCCATCCATATGGTATCTATCTATCCATCTATCTATCTATCTATCTATCTATCTGTCTGTCTGTCTGTCTGTCTGGTCTCTCTCTCTCTCTCTCTCTCTCTCTCTCTCTCTCTCTATATATATATATATATATATATATATATATATATATATATATATATGTGTGTGTGTGTGTGTGTGTGTGTGTGTGTGTGTGTGTGTCTGTCTGTCTGTCTAGCTATCTGTCTGTTTGTCTGGTATCTATCTATATCTATATCTATCTATCTATCTATCTATCTATCTATCTATCTATATATATATATATATATATATATATATATATATATATATATATATATATGTGTGTGTGTGTGTGTGTGTGTGTGTGTATGTGTGTGTCTGTCTGTCTGTCTGTCAATCTATCTGTCTATTTGTCTGGTATCTATCTATCGGTAATTGCTTTATCCTGTTCATAGAAACCTCGGAAGTTAGTTGCAGTGAAAGGATATGTAAAGGCATGTGGTTTTTTTTTTTTTTTTCTGTCTAACAGTAGACAAATTGTCATCACTATGTGACATTGCAGAAAACCGTTTTTTGACCAGTAATTGTGACTGGTGCCAATGTGATTAAGATCAAGATGTCAGTCATGTTCATTACTGTTTCAGTGATTGGCGGTTGGTTGCGAGGTTCCACCCCTTTGAGAGATCTCCCAATCATCGGATGGAGGAGCCATGCGTCTGTCCAGTAAACACTGTGATCCCCACCCACACTCTCAGTCGCTCCCAGAGACACACACCTTACAGGTGGGACCCAAATTATTTACTAAAAGCATATCATCAAATGAGCATTAATATATGCTCCCTTTACAACACAGTCTACTTGAATCTGACGTAGAAGCCCATAGAAGCACGGCTTCACTCCAGTGCACGGTTTCTATCAGCTCTGTGTCTGGGGCTTCTCACAGGAGATTTCCACACATGCTGCGCTGTCCACCGAAAACAATTTTATGAATGAATGAACAGCACGATACCGCAGTGAGATATTTTATCATTTGATCTGATAAGATATTGATGGGTTGAATGACATAGACACGTTGGTAAACATTCCATTGCTGCATTTTCATGTTTCAATTCAGAGAAAGTCTGTAATTTTCGTGTCCTTCGACACCCATATACTGTGAGCATACAAAGCAAAATTTTGCATGGGGAAAAATGAATCTGTTCGTTTCTGGTTGGAATATTCAATTCAATTCAATTCAATTCAATTCAATTCAATTCAATTCAATTCAATTCAATTCAATTCAATTCAATTCAATTCAATTCAATTCAATTCAGTTGTATTTGTAGAGCGCTTTTAACAACGGACCTTGTCTCAAAGCAGCTTTAGAGAAACATATAAACACAGGATGGAGATTTTAAGCGTGTGGATTTATCCCTATTGGGCGAGACGGTGGAGACGGTGGTGAGGGAAAAACTCCCTGAGATGATACGAGGAAGAAACCTTGAGAGGAACCGGACTCAGAAGGGAACCCGTCCTCATCTGGGTCACGACGGATAGTGTGAGAGTAAAAGAAAGTTCATGATGGTGTTTATATGAAGTCTGTTTGTTGAACTAGTCCACCGTTCACTAAAGGAGACCTGAGTGTAGAACTGCACGTGGTAATCGCAGTCCTAATGCCATTGTTGCAACCGTCGTTCCAGCGACCACAGCGAGAACGTCCATGTGGAATTGAGGTCCAAAACCATTTCCATGCTACTTCAAGAATATCAGCCGTTTGTTGCAAAATATTACTGTATTTAAAACCAAGTTCATTTTCCATGACCTCTATTACTTATTTGTACTGTACCCAATACAAATTGGATCTATTCCATCATATGCCACACACTGTTTTTCGCTCCGTATGTTTGTTTTTTTTTTGCTCCCCGGGAGGATGTGTGAGGTTATTTTTCTACATAATGAGGCGTTACACTTGTGCTGAGGGACTGACTGATATTAGTGTAAATCCAAACAGATGTGAACAGCCTTAAGCTTAGAAGAGAATGTCAAAGGCACTGTATCTCTGAGCTTTCAACAGATCTCGTACCAAAACACTTCCAGTAAAAAGCTGATAGCCAACCAAGTTGTTCTTTCTCATGAGTTATTCCGAGCCAGAAAAGAAAAAAACCCTCGAGGCTAAGCTGGGACCTTTCTGGTACTGCAGTAAAGTGTGGCACCTCGGGCTGGATTCGTACCCTTATATTTCGTGTTGTTCTTTTTGAAAGTTGAGTTTCGACATGCAGCAGAGAAAGGGAAGATAAGAAAAAAAAAAAAAAACTCCAAAGAGACATTTATGACTGGGTGTGACTTCTAATTTGCTATCTGAACATCATAATCAGTGGAGTTTATTTTTAATAGATTTGACACCCCAGGGAATTTGGTTTATGTATTCAATAACCGTTTACAACATGCAGAGCCTTACTTGAACTCTTAATTGATGATCAGAAGTAATATTGTTATCATCATATCTCATAAATATTAAAGAATTGATGAGTGATATGATTGCATACAGTGTGTGTGTGTATGTGTGTGTGTGTGTGTGTGTGTGTGTGTGTGTGTATAGGCAAACAATTCTTGTATTCTGATACACAAATAAATTAATGCCCATTCACGTAGACGTAAATGCTCATGCTGTGGCAGTATTCATCCATTCATCTTCAATATGCACTTTATCCTAATCAGGGTCACAGTGCAGGTCAAAAGTTATCAATCTGGGAACATATTATGGGATGCTACGAATTTGCAACTACAGTAGGAGCAGCTTGGAGTCGCCAATCCACCTTCATGCAGGTTTTTGTGAGGTGGCAGGAAACCCACAGGGAGGTCATGTGAAACCCCGCACAGACCCTAACCCGACTTCAGATCCGACGACGCTGTTGAACCTCGACCTAATTTCCTACCCTTTTAAAATACAACAGAATTGTATGTGTAGTGAATGAAGTTGAGATAATTGTCTAAAGCACGTCAATGAATATTTATTTATATTCTGTACTATGGAAAGAAAAGAAAAAAAAGAAAAAAAAAAAAACTCCGATGATTGATAATTGGAGAAAATATCAGTGTTTTTTTTCTTTTTCTTTTGGTGCCTGGCATGAAACCAAGAATAAAATAGTTGGCTTTAATAATGAGATACCAATAGAGAGAAAAATCAGCTAACAGTGTTCACATTCGAACAGTATATCTGCTTTGGTCATTTCCTTTCCTTATTGTGCGGATGGAAAAGGGATAAACTGTCATGAAGTGGACAGACGGTTTTATTGAAGCCTTTGTGGCAGACAAAGCAAAGGCATAGGCAGTTCTCAGAAATGTGAGGCAAGCAAACGGTGAGACGAGCAGCACACAGTTTAATCTACATGATTTAATCAGTAAACGTGAAGAAGGCGGTGGTCAAAACATGATTCAGGACAGGGGGTTATCAGTGGCTTGGAATGATTGCACAGACGGTACTGGAGTGAGATTTTTCAAAGTAGCACTGGAAGTATGGGTTTTTTACATTCACATTAGTCATTAAGCAGATGGTCTTTTGCAAAAAATAATCCTAGTTCAAGGATCCCAGGCACCCTGAGGTTGAAGACCGGGGTTGGGATGTAAGAAAAGTTACATTTTCACCTTACTCAGCATTTACGCACATGCTAACCACATATTGTGCAGTATTACTAGATTTATTTGTTGTATTTTCAGGTGTGCTGGGTTCTGGGCTGGCTCTATACCTACACTGTAAAACCGGATAGTTCATTTAACTCAAAAAATTCGAGGAAACTATCCATCCATCCATCCATCCATCTTCTATACCGCGTATCCTTTTCAGGGTCACGGGGGAACCTGGAGTCTATCCCAGGGAGCATCGGGGACAAGGCAGGGTACACCCTGGACAGGGTGCCAGTCCATCACAGGGCACAATCACATACACAGTCACACACCCATTCATACACTGCGGACACTTTAGACACGCCAATCAGCCTACCATGCATGTGTTTGGACTGGGGGAGGAAACCGGAGTACCCGGAGGAAACCCCCGCAGCACGGGGAGAACATGCAAACTCCGCACACACAGGGCCACGGCGGGAATCGAACCCCCGACCCTGGAGCTGTGAGGCGAATGTGCTAAAAAACTCAAACTTGTTCTATTTAAGTGTATTTGGCTTAAAGAAATTGATTTATCCACTTAAAAAAAAATTTGAGGTAATTATTTTCCTCAAATTTTTGGAGTTAAATGAACTCATCTGGTTTTACAGTGTAATGTAGGATGGCTCTGCCGGAGGAGAGATGTAAGCAAAAAACATGTACATTATTTGGAAAAACTGACTATTCCTTTGTTGTTGTTGTTGTTTTATCATTTTGTCAGAAACCTTGCCAAAAATGTTCACAAGGCATCTGGTTGCGACTCAAGATGTGAATCTAGACAGGGATCCCACAGGATGCAATAAAAAAAAAAAAAAATTCCAATTTAAGCCAAACCAACTTCAGGTTTAAATCGGAATACAGATATGGATATTTGGAGCACAACAAAGAGATACAGATAGTGTTTTTGTGTGGCCTTGCTGGAGTGACTGATCACAGAGTGAACAATTTAAGCCAAATACTTCTCCTCGCATTGCTCAACAGTATTCTATAAGTTAGACCTCTCTATTGGTGTGATTTCCCAAGCATACATCCTACTTCCTGTGCACTTCGCTTTGCCCTTACTTTGGAAATGGGGTCTGGATAATTGATGTTTGGCAGTGTAACCGTCATACATCATACTCCAAGGATTAACTCCTGCTCCTCTGTAAGAGCTGCTCAAATAACTTCTTTCCACTCCCAGCTTTTTTTACTCTCTCTCTCTCTCTCTCTCTCTCTCTCTCTCTCTCTCTCTCTCTCTCTCTCTCTCTATCTCTCTCTCACTCTCTCTTTTTTTGGTCTAATACTGTTTTTGAGAATAATTCTCAGAACCTTTATACATACCTTTATACTTTTAGTTGGCATTGCAGCAGAGTATTTCTACTCAACTCAATTATTATTTTTTTAGAGAAATTGTACAGACAACTTTGTATACTGTATATTTATATCCTTAACGAGCAAACCAGTGTCTCCCTGAGATGACATGAGGAAAAAACCTGACACGAGGAACCAGACTCAAAGGGGAACCCATCCCAACAGTCTTTATTTTCACGTTAACAACACAAACTTTGTCAGCATCTGCATTTAAACAAGACAACAGAGAACAAAAGAGCAAGGAACAGGAGAGAAAGTGTGTGTAGAGAGAGAGTGTGTGTGTGTGTGTGTGTGTGTGTGTGTAAGAGAATAAGTATGGGCAGTTAAAACAAATTTTAAAAGTATTTTATTAAAGTTAGTCAAATAAAGGTAACAAAGTAAATGTAACGAGTTACTACCCACCTCTGGTATCCAGTGATTGTGACCTGTAGAGGGCGCTTATCGCTGGAGTTTAAGAGGTGCAGCACGGCCTGGCCAGATTCAATAAAACGCTGCCAGAGCCTGCACCCACAACATCTCAGTATTTTCCCCTGTTTCTACAGTGACTTGGCAAACTTTAAATTATCCATCCGTGCCTCAGTGGCCTGAGATGGGTAACAACTCGGGGGCTCCACCTCCGAGACTGTAATGCATCTGTAAAGTAAAGACTGGAAAGGTAGGAGCCATCATCCATTGTGGTCAGGTTCTAGAGGTAAAACGCCAGGTAAAAAAGATGGCACAAGGGTGGAACTATGATGTTTGAAACAGCAACAGGAAGTTGCATCCCAGAAGGTTTGGAATTATTTCCTGCTGTTGTGAATGTGCCTCCTGGTGCTTCAAAGACTGTAAAAATTCCTATTCAGAATTCCACGGCACAGCATCTCCTTCCCCCAGAAACTGGCGTTGGTTAACTTTGAACCAATCAGAGAAACGAGACCAGTGTACGCACCACCTCATGGTCGGGATTGAGATAAGCAAGTCAGTAGTACATTTCCGTGCTCTTCACAGCTCGCAGAAGAAGATGATAATCGTAAAGTTGAAAGCCATTACAGGTGTAAGAGTGGAGATAAATGGCACCCACCTGTTGATCTGAGACCCCTCAATAAACAGGAGCAGGAAGTGGTGAGAAAAATGTTGTTTAAGGAGTCGGATGTGTTTGCTTGAGAGGGGGCGATATTGGATGTATACCCGAATTGCAGTTAAAAGTAAGTCCATCAGATAACACATCAGTTCATAAGTGTTATAATGCCGTTCCGAAACTGCTTTACTAGGAAGTCAAAGACTATGTGCGGAACCTTCCGGACAGAGGTCGGATCAAGAGTTCATCATCCTCATACTCATCACCAGTGGTGTATGTATGAAAAAAGACAACAGCTTGCACTTGTGTGATAATTTTCGAGACCCTAATTGCAAGATTTTCCCGGCTCGACATCCCTTACCCAGAATTCAAGATCTGCTGGATAGCTTGGATGGAAACTCCTGATTTTGGATCAAGGCAGTGCTTACCACCAGGGATCTATAAGTGAGGAATCGAGACATGTTATTGCATTCAGCTCTCCATGGGGGCTATACGAATGTGTGTGTATTCCCTTCGGGCTAACGAATGCCCCAGATGCATTTCAGAGATGCATGGACGGAGTGCTGCAGGGTCTTGGAGTTGAGTGCTGTGCTCTATATTTGGACGATATATCATGCTACTCTAAGACCTTTAGCGACCATGTAGAACATCACAGGAAACTGTTCCAGACTATTCTATGCTGGCAAAGCCTCTCTTTGAGCTAATCCAAAGTCAGTCTGAACCAAGTGGAGGTATGCAAACATCCCAGGTTCTCAACAGGCAAGGGAGAGTAAGGAAACATGAAACGGGCAGCTTTACTCCAGAACCCCAAGTGTCTGCCCTGCAGCACATCATAGTGTAGTCTCCAAATTTGTGGACATGTTAACCAGCCCTCCAATCCTCGTCTACCCAGATTTTGACCTGCCCTTTGTATTGCACACTGATGCTTCAAATAATGGTTTGGAACTGAAAAGAAACGAAAAGAACTGCCGTCTACATTCTGGTAAATTGGAATTCTTGGCTCTCAAATGGGCCATTTGTGATAAATTCAGAGACTATCTCTAATATGCGCCAGCGTTCACAGTTTACACAAATAACAATTTGCTGACCTATGTCCTCAGCACTGAAAGGTTGGATGCTGTGTGGCAGTGCTGGGTGGGTGTGTTAGCAGACTTTCACTTTGACATAAGATACAGACCTGAAAAAAACAATGCTGATGCAGATACACTGTCAAGATACCCCTTGATACTGCGAGAGTCCATGGGGGAGCACACCGAGATAGAAACAGTGTCTGCTATTTGGCAGGGTAGTAAAGTGTTGTCCACTGGTGATGTACCTTGGGCAGATGCATTACAACTTAGTACTCCAAGTGAAGAAGCCAAATCAATAGCAAGCAGTGTTGCTATGGCCATCGCTGAAAACATCAAAGCTGCTCAGCAAGAGGATTCAGCAATAAGTGAAGTGGTCAAGTTGAAAGAACAAGGCTGGACACCAAAGGAGAGCGATAAAACTAACCTAAAGACAGAAACAAGGAGACTCCTCTTCGAGTGGAATGAACTGGAGCTGGAGGATGGGACCTTGTACAGGAAAACAGGACAAAACAAACAATGAGTTCTCCCAGAGAAGTTAAAAGTCATGGTACTGAAGATGTTGCATGATGACATGGGGCATGTAGGGGTCGAAAAGGTGCTTCATCTTGCTCATGAACGCTTCTATTGGCCCTCAATAAGGAAATAGATTGAGGAGTTTGTAACAACAAAGTGTGCCTACTTAAAACAAAAGCATCCGCATGTCCATCAATGAACACCGATGGGTTCGATCACATCCAGTACTCCATTTGAGCTCGTAAGTGTCGACTAACTACATCTCAAGCCCAGTAAGGGTGGTTATGAATGCATCTTCATCCGGGTAGATCATTTTACCCATTTTGCAGAGGCATATCCAACAAAGAATAAGTCAGGTAAGACAAAAGCAGAAAATATCTTCCAAGACTTCATCCCTCAATTTGGTGATCCCGAAAAACTCCACCATGACTAAGAACGAGAATTCGAGAATAACCGGTTTCAGAGTCTACAAGAACTCTCAGGAATAGCTCACTCAGGAACCACTCCAGTGCAACTCTCCAGGATAGGCTAAATCTGACAGTCCTTCAGATGCTTAGGACTTTGGAGGAGGAGAAAAAAAATAAATGGAAAGACTACTTACCTCATATTGTGCATGCCTATAATTGCACAAGGCATGAAGCGACAGGTACTCTCCATTTTTGCTCTTGTTGAATGCTGGAAAATTTAATGGACTATGGAACAATGTCTCTTGCTTTTGTCCATACCAAGGACGTTTGCTCTGAGCTATGGATCCATGGCACACCATTCTGAAAGTCTAGTGGTCATTGGGCTGTGAACTGCCATCTCAACCAGACACTATTCCTGCCTCATGCCTAGTATTCCCAGCACTGGGTCAAAATCCACTGTGACCCGGACCCGGACCCGGACAAATCACTTACTGAAGTGAATGAATTATTATTGTTGTCAGTGAATGAACACATTGTAGTAATTAGGCTATAGGTTTTACCAAAAGTGTCTAGATAAACGTCTCCTAAAACACCTTAAAAGTTAATTCTTTCATGTTTATAGCGTGACATGTACACTATGTCACATAAATCTATATGATACTAAAGATATTAAGATAAAAAATAAAACATAAAGATATAAGCCCTTTGTGCTGTAGGCAAATACATTTTTAATTAAATGATTTACATAGTGTTCTGTAATAACAGTGATTCGGGATATAATCACATTTGAGAACATAACGGTATGATGCTCCTCAAATGATTTAACAGGTTAATCCTAATGAGTGTGGCTTTTTAAGCGAAATCAACCCTTCCAATTATGCTTAAATAATACTCGCCCGGAGTCATAACAGCTGAACCGTGGAGATTTATTAGAATTTGTACTTTTGCCAGCTCCCTCAGTCATAGACTTCATTATGTCTGTGCAGTTACCTGAACAGACTGTTTTGCCTATTGACCTGGATGAGCTAGAGAGCTGGAGCGGTGTTGAACTGTGGCAGGCTGCAGGCCTGAACTGGCTCAACACACACTCCACAGTGGAAAGTTGGCCCCGGGCTTAACAGGAATCCCGATCTACGTGGCTTTCTTTGCTCTGAAGCCTCTGCTGCTGCTGAAGGAACGATAGAAGGGGGAGGACTTGGGCACTAAGCTGTGCTGTTAAAATGAAGGATGATCATGGGTTTTTTTTTTAAATGGTATAATGGGAACATTAGCCATAAATATTAGCCTCAAGTGAATGCAAAGAAAAAATATTTTATGCACATGTATACAGTTTAGTGTAAAAGTTTTCCTCCCCATTGGATGCCATACATGCCATACATACAGATATATACACATATACACACACACACAGTGGGGGAAATAAATATTGGACACATCAACATTTTTTTCAGAAAATATATAAATTATATTATAATATATAGGCTTAAATGTATATATATATTTTCACCAGACATCAGTATTAACTCAAGAAATCCACAAATATAAAGAATTCACAACATTAAAGTCCAGTTATGCGTGATAAAGTGGAATGACACGGGGAAAAAAGTCCTCCAAGGCAAGATAAGGCAAGGAACCAGCTGAAATCTGTAAGTAATTATACCCCCTATCTGTAAATTGATGGTCTATTAAAAGGCTTTTCGTTACTAAAGGGTCACAGAAGAAACATCTCCCTACACACACACAGACACTCCCTAGGCCTATGGTTCCCATTGTGATCAGGAGCTCCGCCCATTGGCGAGCCGGACCGACGAACCAGGATAACATGAACACTAGTCACTGTCTCTCCTTGGGCTTGGGGTTGAACAGGCTCTCAAAATAAAATTATAAAATTGGCACTGGAGGAAAAATCCCTTCAGAGGGCTTTCAAAACCTTCGAAGGGAGCCGGAACCTCCAGGTTAAGCCCCTGGGGAAATCGCACAGAATCAAACAAACATCGGCATAAAGATCCCAGCATGATACTCCATGATGTCGGTGAAGTATTCTGTCATGTAATGAGGTTGGAGACAGATGCAGATGCAGTTAATGCTTTTATTAAAGAGACAAGCAGACAGATCCAAAATGTAGGGTAATATCACAGTCGGAAAACAGGCGAGGGGTCACCCGATCGGCAAGCGACACAGACATGACGATAAAACAGGATCAAATCCATGAAGATCAAAAGGCTCTGGCAATAAACATACAGAAACACACAATACTTTGCATGGAACAAAGACACACAGGGGTTTAAATATACAAACTAATCAAAGAAGGAAAAAGAACAGCTGAGACATTAGCTGACGAGGAACCAATAACATAACAGGGGCGGAGACGGGACAGAAACCAAAACAAACACATGTGTCAAAAATAAATAGCCAGTGAAAACCCAGAAGCACACGCTGTCGCCCTTTGGGCAGTTCATGCGTGCTGAGTGGCAGAAATCCACGATAGTAACAATTTAAAACAGTCAACATATTCATGTTATTAAGTCTTGCATAAGAATGAAAAGTTCAAACAGGCCTTACCACCCAAGCAGTTTTCTGTAAGCAGTTAAAGAGTCAATTGGTGTCAGGAAAATAGTGCGGTGACATTATTCCTATTTTAAATTAACGAATCTGTTCAAAAGTAAATAATGAAACATCACATCAATTTTAAATACTGGCTAGCATGAGTAAATACATGAATTCAGGAGCGAATTGAAATATAAATGAATAACGATATTTAAAAATAAGCGGGAATTCGCAGCTCCAGTCCTAGGCGCAGCTGCCACTGAAAATGTCATCATTTCAACGTTTTTTTTTACTTTTATTATGAACTAAATTAAACTAAAGTTTTTTTTTTTAATGTGATACCTAAATATTAATTCATTATAAGATGTGTTTAAGCGTACACGCGAACGATTCATTATCAATCGATTATTAATATAAAAAAATAATTGAGAGACTTGATTATAATTAGTTTGTTACCAAACCTCAACACAGCTTTCCTGAGACCTAAACCAAAAAAAAAAAAATATTGATCTTCCACACAGCTAGAGAAGCTGGGATAAAACATTTCATCATGTTGGGCTTGAGGACACCATTTCCAGTGTCCAAAAACTGTCAGTCAATTGGAAAAAACAGACACAAAAATAGAATAATGGGAAAAGTAATTGGGGAAAAAAAAAAGCCAGATTATTTGCTACAAATAATACAACACACAACCAGAGAACAGATCCAATACTGAAGATGAATATTAAAAACTGAGAGAGTCCAAAAGCTGTACAAAAGAGGCTTGGGGGAGTAACTAAAGCAAAGGGCTGGCATAAAACTTATTAGGGAATATTTATACGACTGAGATGTGGAAGTGTAAACTAACATCGCTTAGCTTTTCCACTATTAATACTGCTAATATCTTAACATCTTAATAGCTTACCATCCATCATTTGACCATTTTCTTTCAAGCGACACAAAAGGTCTATGAATTATATTTTTAACGCCTTCAGAAACACGTGCTTCCCCATTACTAGGAGACAGTGATAGCACAACAAACATGTAGGTCTCTGGTGTAAGGCTTTGGCACTTGTAACAGTTTTCCTTGTCGTATTTCTTTCAGATTTATTCTCTACAGGCACTCATGCTTCTGCCACAACTTACTCCACTTATTCTCTACTACAGCAGTTTACCGCAGCTGTACATGCCTGTCTGCTGTTTATCTATGTCCTGTATTTACTGTTTTAACCTTTGACTGGTGAGATGTGATCCGTTTTGATTTGAATCATTGCGCAGCATTAAGGGTGTAATGCAATGATATCTGTGTCTGTTGAGTGCTCAAAATATCATCAGTCAGGTT
The DNA here is from genome assembly GCF_001660625.3 of Ictalurus punctatus. Classification (NCBI taxonomy): domain Eukaryota; kingdom Metazoa; phylum Chordata; class Actinopteri; order Siluriformes; family Ictaluridae; genus Ictalurus; species Ictalurus punctatus. The sequence continues at coordinate 23,606,617 of NC_030432.2, forward strand.
TTAACTAGAAGTGTGAATACTTCCACTAGGCCCCCTGGAACACTGAGAAACCCGCAGATATGCTGGAAAGGAAAGAGTCATTTTTCATCCATCCATCCATCTTCTATCCCGCTTTATCCTTTTCAGGGTCACGGGGAACCTGGAGCCTATCCCAGGGAGCATGGGGCACAAGGCGGGGTACACCCTGGACAGGGTGCCAATCCATCGCAGGGCACAGGGCACTACGGACACGCCAATCAGCCTACCATGCATGTGTTTGGACTGGGGGAGGAAACCGGAGTACCCGGAGGAAACCCCCGCAGCACGGGGAGAACACGCAAACTCCGCACACACAGGACCACGGTGGGAATCGAACCCCCGACCCTGGAGGTGTGAGGCGAACGTGCTAACCACTAAACCCCCTAAGAGTCGTGTTTCACTCAGAAATTCAAACAACAAATGGTGATTTGCAAAACAGAATTCTTTCAACTCCTGAACGTGTACAGTTCTGCAGCAACATCATTCAAGTTCATAATCAGTCTCAACCAGATGTACTCTGGAACGTTCTGACAAACTTTCCAAACATGCCAAAAAGATCAGAAAAGTTCTCTGGACACACCCTCAGACTGCACTATGGGACACAGTCCTGCTGCAAGTCAAAATGGAGTCCCTTTAGTGGCACTTAAATATATAATGCCTGTATGATTTTTCTTTTGGTGAGAATGGAGAATATTCATTTATGATTTTAAAAAAAAATGTCAATAAAAAATAAAAACACAAATGAATATGCGAGTTAATATATGCATTTTTAATTAATTAAACGCTCTTTTGTGAGATTCGCCAGCTCGTGTAAAAATGCGGTCTTATTATGGACACAACAGATGGCCGAACTGTACATTTAGCATTTTCAGTTTGAATGAAAGGGTTAAAACTTTTTCGTTTTTCATTTTTGGTATTCAGAGGAAACACGGCATGAATGTAGCAGAGCGTTATGTTCTTGAAACACTATTTGGCTTAAGTGTGTGTGTGTGTCTGTAATAATTTGACACATACTGTAATTCTTATTATGCCATCGGTGAGACCTTGTGCTGGACTGCATTGCTCAACCCTAAATATCTGTCATTGACAGATAATAGATTGCAGCTGTCTATCTAATACGAGGACCAGCAGTCACTGATTATGATTATGATTATATATGTGTAACATGCCTGCCCTGGAAAACCAACGCAACTCATATGAAGCACACATGACAACCCAAAATGATTCCCATAAAATCCATATTACGCTAAAGGACTTCCATAACATTTAATCAATTCAAACCTGAACTTATAATAAAGAATCATTACTCGCATTGCGCATTTTGCTTGTAGAATGCAATCTATATTTCACAGCAACGACACATTAATATCTAACTCATAAAAACAACAACAACAAAAAAAAACCCAATAAAAGTCTCCATAAAAGCTGACTGTATTCCAGAAGGAAATCCAAAAAAATTCCACAGGAATTTTCCATCAATGGTTTTATGCGCTGTATTTCTTTCAAGGTGGGTTCTGTAATGCATTTTGGCTACCCTGCTCCATTTGGGATGTGATTGAGTCATTAGTTTAGTATACTTTAGGGGTTTGTATAGTCTTCCATAACACCTATTCACTGGAGTGTCATTTTTTGGCTTGGCAATGATTTAGCAATGACATACACTATATATTTGCAAGTTTTACAAGTAAACTGAACTTTCATTGCAAGTTCAAGAATGTGAGGGAAAATAACATGTCCCCTTTTAACCAGCTGTGCTGGACACATCTTGACTATTTATCAGTATCGTTGGATCTTTTTTTTTTATTAGAATCCTAGTTGACAGATACTGTAGTCGTGCCACAAGAGATGCTTTGTTTACTTCCAACAAATGAATAAGAATTGCAGAATGATAAATGTTCACAAGGATCTGAAAAAAAAAAGGACTGCTATTCTGAAAAGCATCGGGTGTTTGGCTAGAAAAGACATGCGTTGATGTCTGTTTCGCAATTTGTTGACAATTTGTAATGCAATGTGATGGCATTTTCTATCAGCAAATCGTCCTGAAATCGTGCCTGCAGTTCCAGGTGGTGTTGATTTGCTAATGAATCAATACTGAATCGATAATCAGCTGTGGGAAAGTAAGCCAGGATTGACATATGTGTTCTTGAAAGTGGAGAACATGTGTGGTAACTGTGTCTTAACTATAAACTCTTTCCAAAAAGAAGTCAACCAATGCACTGGGTATTTTCAAACCCTCTAAATATCGGATGAAGCGTTGGGTTGGTTCGATGCTTACTTTTGATTGGAAACTAAGGTGGTTAGATATGAGAGTGGATTTGTCCCGAACTGCTTACTGTAAATTGAATTGTCGTGCACTGTTACGTCCAAGTCTAGGGTCAGAACAGCAAAAGAAAGTGCTTGTGTGAGTGAAAATATTTCTTTTTGGGTATCTGATGCAAAAGTTTGCGTTAAGGTGTTCTATCTTAGGCTACGTTCACACCGCAGGCAAAAGTGGCTCAAATGCAATTTACCGAATAAATCAGAATTTTTTTTCGTTAGGCTGTTCACACTATGTTTTCATCGTGGTCTATCTGACATCGGTCTGAACGGGTTTATTGCAATATGTGCAAAATCATGCCACAATCCCGACAGTGAAATCCTCCTTCAGTGTTATCCTCCATCTTTCCTTCCCGGTAGCAGGACGAATGTCTATCTGGCTTCACGTAAAAGTTGCGTGAATGACGATCTGCCTGTTCAGACAGAGATCGCATCGTCACATATCAGATACATATTGGATTTCAGTACCGCATATGAACGTGGACCAAATCCGAATTGAAAATGTCATATTCGATGTGTTTTTTTTTTTTTTTTTCTGTTCAAACAGCCATGCAAATAACAAATGCGTGTCACATTTGAAGAAAAAGATTGTATTCGGGCCACTTTTGCCTGCTGTGTGAACACCTTTGTTGTATTATTTACTGAAAAAGTAGGACTCTGATCATTGTGTACTATCTACTTGGCTGTTTTGGATCTAGTCTTATGACTTCAGTACTGTTGATTCTGTAGTGTTGTTTAAAAGTGTCTAACCAAGGGTAGTTTCAGTCTAGCTTTAGGTGTGAAAAGTAGGCAGGGCTTAATAAGATATATTGAAGGTGTATTGGTTAGAAGAGGAAAATAGTTAGAACGTGTTTGTTACCAGTTCCCAGAGCCATACTTAAAATCACGGATGTCACTCCAGACTAGACTGCTGACATGTGCATCAAACCTCGAATCTCTGGCATCACGTCTTACAGACCCAGATGCTCTTCTCTACAAACCAGAGGCCTAACTACCGGTAGCCTCCTCTACCCTCCACATTTGTCTCAATCCCAAACAGTGGTGGTAGGTGGGCTCTGGAACTGCTAGTCAGAAAGCTGAGTTCATCCTAGATTTAGCTTCGCATCACTCTCTCCACTCTCTGGGACTAACCGAGACCTGGATCACTCCACAGAACTGATCTACACTGGCTGGTCTGCCTGTGCTTTCTCTTTCTCACCTCTTGGTGTAGAGGTTTGCTTTTCTCTCAGAGATGGTGCTTCACACCTCTTTGACCATCTCATCTCAACATCTTATCCTTCGACTTCCATGCAGTTACAGTTACCTCTCTGATCAACTATCTCATCGTTGTCCTCTACCACCCTCCTGCTCCCCTCCTGCAAGACTTTCTTGAAGAAATGGACATGCTCCATCAATCTTTTCCTTACTGTCAGCACCCATCTCACTCTCCTAAGAGACTTCAACCTCCCCTTCAACAAGCTCCAGTCTACTTGCCCTCTCGTGTCTGCATTCCTACCCCCTGATATTCAACAGCTGGCCTCCCACACACAAGGCAAGAAATGTCCTCCAGTCGCCCCTCTTCAGCTATAGACATCAATGCTATCCAACTCCACATCATCCTGCCAAACATCAACTATTAACCTCTCTTCCACTCATTGAAATCTTCACTCTATCACCTTTTCCTCCATGACTTCTTTCACCCTATCAACCCTTCCAGACCCCGGCTCCTTTTCCCCTCTACCGCTGGAGTTAGCCACCAACACTTTCCTCTCTTCACTTTCCTCATCCATCAACCTCTTGTAGCCTTCTCCTAAAACCAGCAAGTTTCCGTGCCCTGTTCCTTGGCTGTTGGATGTGCGATGGGAGAGAGTTAAGAGCAGCAGAGAGAAAGTGGAGAACATTACAAATCGATACTGATCTCACCTCATCTCATCTGCTGTAACTTCTGTTAAGACCTCCTTCTACAAGGGAAAGCTTCTGAACAAGACCCTCGCAATCGCCACAACACCTTTTCTTCTTTTCTTAACCTGCCAGCTCCTACTCCTTCAACGTCTTCACCTGACCTGCCAGACATTTACTTCTGCCCCGACTCTTAAACTACATGTTTACGAATCCCCTAGTCTTTCTTTGACATCTTGCCCTGCATTCCCACCACAACGCTCCAGACCAATTCAATTCTACTCAAAACTTTATTTATCACTTCTCAGTGAGAGTGCATCTGGCATCCTGCTGTTCGACTGCTGCTTATCCACATGTCCTACCTGGACTATTTCTGCATTTTTTCCAGCTTCTGTTTTCTTGCCACTGCTGTGTGCCATTTGGTGGATTTATGCGCCTGTTTCTCCTGACTTTGTCATCGTCTGCCCATTACCGTGTGCAGCTACCTGCCTGTTGCTAACTCTGCAATTGCTGTGTGCCGTTCACCGTGTGCCACTAGCTGGACTGCCTGTTGCTAACTCTGCCACTGCTGTGTGCCACCTGCCAGCTTGCCTACTACTAACTCTGTAAGCTGCCTGCCAGCCTATATGCTGCTAACTCCTCCGCCGCAACGTGCCACTCACTGGTCTTCCTGCTGCTAACTCTGCTGCTGCTCACCAGCGTGCCTGCTGCTAACTATGGCGCTACTGTGTGTCTCTCACTGGCCTGTGTGCTTCGCAACATGACTCAAGCTGGTTGTCGACTGGAAAGACTCTATAAGAAATCAAAACACTCAGCCCATGCAGAAGCCTATAAAGAACACGTGTCTGTCTACAGAAATGCCCTCTACCGTCAAATCTGCCCATCGGTCCATCTCTATCCTCATTCTCCATTTTGAACTGTCAACAAATTACTCAGACCCCCTGAAATCTATTTATCTGCTTCCTCTGACCTCCAGCCGCTCTTTGCTGTATTTCTTTAAAAGTAAAATTTCAAATATTTATATCTGTTTGGCTGGTACCAACTTCATCATCCCTTCTACCCTCCCCAGCTCATCTACCCACCTCTCCTCTCCTCTCATTACCACCTACCAGCCCCATCTTATTTAATAATAATAATAATAATAATAATAATAATAATAAAAAGTTCCCATTTTGGGGTTAAATACATCAGAATATAAATACAGACACTGTATTTGGGGCACTGAACAGATACAGATAGTGGCGTTGCGTTACACTCTGTGCAACCTCTGTTATATAGTGCGCAATTTACCAAACTTTCTTAACTATATGCAGGGTTGTTTTTTATTTTTTTAATGGCAGGTATTTCATTTAGTAAATTTGAGTTTGAGCAATAAGCAGTGTTCTGTATGGTCAAATTTACCTGAATGATCGATTTACCCTGATTTACACTGTCAACAAACCACTCCATACTCTGAAGCACTCGCACTCTGGAATAAACCAGAGATGAAAATTGCCCTAAAATAAACCGCTGCATTTCCTCATATGGAAATATTATATATGTGTGTATATATATATATATATATATATATATATATATATATATATATATATATATATAATTGCATTGATTGTGCATAATCTATTTGTCATGCATTATGAGACTCTACAGCTTAGGTGAATCATGTTTTGCGCAGATGAATGAAACAGCAGTTACTGTAAATGAAAAGCTATCATTATGGACAGGACGATCCCTTCAGGAATGTGAATATCTGGAGTTGTAGGATGTCTGCAAAAATCGGGCGTTATCTGAGGAAATTTCTTGTGATGGCTGTGTTAATCAGACGGGTTTTAAGGCGACTTGATGAATGTTCATCCGGGGATTTCCAGATTATGCCATTCCCGCGAAGCATCTGTTTGACTCCGCATGATTACACTTTCCAACTTCATTGAGCTTTGGTGAATTTTCCAACAGCTGCACTGGCGTGCGAATATTTAATTATTTGAATGATAATAACAGATTATCTGTGTCTGTTTCATAATTGGTAGTCTCATGTTTATCTTGTAATTTATGCATATTCAATTCTTGCATGCTTATATATATATATATATATATATATATATATATATATATATATATATATATATATATATATATATATATATATATATATATGTTACAATTATTGGGATCCCTATGAATCTATATGAGAAAAAATATATTTTTCTCATAAAAAAAGTATATTCCCATTGATATTTAAAAACTTTTAGTACAGCTGTGTGACTAGGAACAGGAAATTGTTCAACTAGGACTTCCTGTTACACAGGGGTATAAATATAAGGTAATGATGTGACTTCCCTATAAACACCCCTATATACACAAAACCCTCTGTGGACCGATTCAAAGGAAAGGCTTCATTTGTAACATGTACACTTTCCAAACAGATGTTTCCAAACTGGAAGAAAAGTGGCAGGGCTGGAAATATGAAGGAGAAGGTTATCTGCATAGAGTTTATGGGCGAGACCAAATCAAGTGATTTTCCCGAAACCTCTCCTGACTGTAGAGCCGGATAGCGTGGGGCTCTATAGAAAGAGCAAATAACAAAGGAGAACGGGGCCAGTTCTGTCTTGTACTGCAGTGAAGTGTAAAATACGCTGTCTGCATGGTGTTAGTGCAGACTGGTACGACAGGACCCATGATATAAAATTACAACTGAACCCAAATTTGTCTATCATAAAAATGAGTATTCCCATATTACCTTGTCAAAGGCCTTTTCAGCATCCAGCCATACCAGCACTTCAGTGGAAATGGAACTAGAAGAAAAAAGAATGTTAAGTAGTCTTCTGGTTGTAAAGAATGACTTGACAGGAGAGATTAAGCAAGCATTAACTGCTGCTGACAGCCAGATAAGATGGCGAGGATTATAACAACAGCATTTAAGAGACGTATCAGCATGTAGCTGCTCCAGAGATGGGGTCGTTTTTTCTTTTTTGGGTAGTATGGGAATTGATATATCCAATATTGGTCGGGGTAGAGAACCTTCATGAAAAGCTCCGTTGAATACTCCAGTTAACAGCGAGACCAGGGGAGTAGAGAACATTTTATTAAACAATATTTTATAAAAAAATAAAAGTGAATCCTTCATGTCTCATTGACTTTCCTCAGTTCTGGGATATGATAGTTGATCCAGAGGGTTTGGGGCATCGCATGCACGTGTCGAGTATTCCGAAGTTTAGAATAGACGTTCGATGTCAGCTATCTATATGTCTAATTTCATAAAGTCATCAGCAAACTTGTTGCCCCTTGGACATTATGAATTCTTCATCTGGGAGACAACACACACATATTCATACACTACGGACACTTTGGACACGCCAAGCAGCCTACTGCGTGTCTTTGGACCGGGGGAGGAAACCCCCGCAGCACAGGGAGAACACGCAAACTCCGCACACACAGGACCACGGTGGGAATCGAACCCCCGACCCTGGAGGTGTGAGGCGAACGTGCTGACCACTAAGCTACCTAATAGATAATCATATGTAGAAAAAAACAACAACAATCAAAACAAAACTGTAGCTCAGTGACTTAATTTTCTAAAAAATGAACCAGCTCAACATCTGTACCAGATCCTCTATTGTGGTTCATCCAATTACATGCCTGTATGCAAATTATTTACTCTGTGACAGCTCTTCGTACGGCGCTAGAAACATTACAGTATATATCAGAAAAGGGGAGCATTTCAGACTTTCACAGATTTTCCATTTCATTTAGCCTATTAGCAAACGGCCAACATGGATTGTTTAAAGAAAAGCCCAAGACTAAAACAGAGGGTTGAAAGATGATTGGATTCTCCCTGCATCAGATTCAAAACACATGCCTCATCTGTTTAGAGCTGATGGTGCTAGTCAAAAAAGTGCAATACAAAACGTAATCACTTCAAACTGATGTGTGTTTTATAGCCATAAACTAATCAGCAATGGTTACGCATTAAAAGGTAACTTGCCTCAGTAATATAGTAATATAAAAAGTAACAGACGGACTGATATTATCACCGGTCATTTAAAAATTTGAAAGAAAAAAAAATAAATAAAAAGGCAAGCAAACCTACATTATATGTGGCTTACTTCAACCCCCAGCCCCACTTTTTATTCTTGGCCTCTTTTTTTTTTTGGCACAGAAATGACTTAAATAATCCTCATGACCCAAGGCAAGCAAGAACTCTCCTGCCATGGCATGTCAGAGCAGGAAATCCCATACTGCCAGGCAGGAGGTGATGCATACAATCCGCCCCACAAAGGCCATGTGGGTGTGTGTGTGTGTGTGTGTGTGTGGGGGTGGGTGTGTATCCGCGCAGAATTGTGGATAGCGGGTTAAGCTTTGTAAGAGGGGAGCGGATGAAAGATAGCCAGCTACAGTGTGTGTGTGTGTGTGTGTGTGTGTGTGTGTGTGCGCAGGTTGGACTTTGTAAGGGGGAAGCGGACGGAAGATGGCCAGCTGCACGGAAACAGAACTAATCCTTAAACTGTACGTGTTACTTTTGCCTCTGTGTTTTATCTTGGCATCGTTTATCCTGATTATTCATCGTATTCATTTATTTAATCCACGGAATGGATTGGATATATGTTTCCCACAGTTTAAAGTTTAATCTTTGCTCAGAGTACAACAAAGTTCCTGTTAAAACCCTTTATAATTCACAGAGGGAGGACAGCGGTCATAAAAAGGATCCTCTTCTGTATTGTGCAGGGAGACTCTGGTTTTCAACCTCTGGCCTCTAATAAGTATGGAAAAAATTATGCTCTTCATTATTAAAATGGTGAATATTCTAATTAAATTCCATACTGTATATCTTTATATATATATATATATATATATATATATATATATATATATATATACACACACACACAGTATACACTGTATATATATATAGCAACGTTCTTACGTAAATCATGAAAGTGAAATATTTACAGAGACAAATTGATCCTAAGTCTCCATGAGATACGCCGTAGTACTTTTTGGCAAATATCACAGCAGTGTGATTTGGCAAACTGGACCTCACATCACCTCACACCTGGACCGGAGGACAGATTGAGTAATGCGCCGCTCTTCTTATTCGACTCGTTCTATTTTTCCTCTAACCCACGTTCTTCTCTTCACTTAATGGGCCTCATGTGTCACGCTGGATACATACACATTTATCCTCAAAGTGTTTGCAGGAGTGTTTACCGAGCGCTCCTCAGTTTGTGTACATTTAAGTATAACGAGACTCACTACTGTGCACATTGGTCGATTGGCTTGAAATTGTATAAATACAGATGAATTACCGCAGTTTTATAAGTTTAAATAACGTAATGAAACAATCCCAAACAACTCCATACTTGAAACATAGTCATGGACAAACGTAGACTGGCCGGTCAGTTAGAACAAAGAAATGGCACCCTATAAAATGAGGAAGAGTCAAGGTCTCAGCGTACTTAGTGCAGAGACTGTGAGGACTGCATGAAGATAAAACCACTTTTTCAAGCTTACGAGCTTATGTAGACTCAAAGGTTTAATATTGGCTGTCATGCACGATGCACGTGGCGCTATTACAATTTCCCAACAACCTCCACGACTACTTCAACCTTTTTTTTTTTCCTTTTTAAAAAAAAAAAATATATATATAAATCTGCTGGATATTTTTAGTCCAGTTTGGCCAAAACATTCATACAAACCTAATTCAAATACGGATAAATGAAGTCCAGTTTTTCCACTGCCCTTTACCGCTGCAGTCTCCCTGAAAAAAGAAGGTAGAGAAGGAATATAAGGTTTGATAATCATTTACTATGTTCTGTCAGCGCACGGTGGCTTAGCATTAGCACGTTCGCCTCACACCTCCTGGGTCGGGGGTCTGATTCCCACCGTGGCCCTGTGTGTGTGGAGTTCGCATGTTCTCCCTGTGCTGCGGGGGTTTCCTCTGGGTACTCCGGTTTCCTCCCCCAGTCCAAACACATGCATGGTAGGCTGATTGGCGTGTCTAAAGTGTCCATAGTGTATGAACGGGTGTGTGATTGTGCCCTGTGCCCTGCGATGGATTGGCACCCTGTCCAGGGTGTATCCCGCCTTGTGCCCCATGCTCCCTGGGATAGACTGACCCTGAAAAGGATAAAGCGGGATAGAAGATGGATGGATGTTCTATCAGTGACACTATAAAATCTTGAAAGTGTGCAGACACACTAAAACCTGAAATTGATTGATTAATGGTAAATTGCATGTGAGCAAATGTCACTTAATGTGTTTATATTTATAAATATATATTTAATATTTACTAAGTACAAGTCATTCCAGGATTGTGTTATCAGTGCACGTGCTAACATTAACTGCTGTGAAATAAGGGTGAATTCAGTATATACAGCACACACAGTATATACAGATGAATGCAAATATTTACATCCCCTGTGGTTTCTGGGAGGAAGAAAAGTGGAAATACACACAGTAAAATCCCCAGTGTTGAATTAACACCTAGAGTGTTGACCCAACTCTTTCATTTGTGACCAAATGGACACTGTAGGTGTTAATTTAACACTGGGGCTTTTGCTGTCTTCCTCTATAATACAATTTATCTAGAAATCAAAAAATATGTTTGTTTGTTTTTTTGATACAATGCTTAATATAAATGCTCCATGTACAAGAACCCCAAAATAAATAAAGAAAGTTTTCCTGTTACTTTCCGAACCTTGCTCCGAGGCTGGAAGCTGTTATAAAGTTGCAAACATCTAAACTGACATCAATTAGATCATGTTTCACTATTGTTATCATAACGTGCTGGTCTGTTGGTCGTGTCAGTGCTAGAACACCTGCGAGACTTTATTTTTTGTCTCATAGATGGGCAATTCGACGAAAATGTCAACCATATCGTGGAAAAATAAAGTTGCGAGGACAGGAACAAACCAAATTCTAAAATGTTCATTTGACGGTGGGCTTAGTGGTTAGCACGGTCGCCTCATACCTCCGGGGTCGGGGGTTTGGGGGTTTCCTCCCCCAGTCCAAGGACATGTATTGTAGACTGATTGCCATTTCCAAATTGTTTGTAGTGTGTGATTGCGCCCTGCGATTGGTTGGCACCCCATCCATGGTGCCCTGATATAAGCTCCAGGCTCCCCATGACCCTGTGTAGGATAAGTGTCACTTAAAATGGATGGATGTTTGTGCTGTATATCACTGTATTGTATAACTTCCTGTTGAATTATAGAGATTGTTCAAACAGGTCATACCCATGTCACTTCCATAACACCAGTTTCTCCTCAATGAAGCATTCCCAAAACAAGAAATCCATTTTCAAATCTGTACATTTTGTGTTCATTCAACTCTCCTCCATGTTCCTGTTCCACGTTTGATACGTTCTACGACGGCCTTTGAAATTCACAGAGTTTGTAGAAAATGTGTCTCCCCGAAGCGGTTTGTTCTTTTGCTGTCCCATCCATAACACTGATAGACTGCTGTGCGTTTAAAACAGAAATCAAAGAATGAGCTTTTAACCTTTGTCTGCATTGTCCTCAAGAGGTTAAATGGCAACATATGCTAATCGACTCATTGCACGTCCTAAGCTCCACGGTTTAATATAAATTTCCTTGTCTTCATTTTGTTGGCAGCGTGTGCACACTTTTAAACTCAACTATACAATATGAACGAACATAATCGTGTCCTGTTTGGCTTCACCTCGTGTCCCAGGTTCACCTTGTCCGTGGTTCGGGTAATCATTTTTGCGCCCGTGTCTCATGTGCGTCGTTGTAATTCGTCTAATCGTGGCTCAGTCGTTCGGTGTATGAATATCGCTCTGATTCTTTGCAGACGTTTGAATCTGCCTGGCTGCATTTCTAAATTCGAGTTATCATGGAATTGTACGATGTTTTTATATAGTACAAAACTAGTCGATTAGCTCGACGTTATGCTGCAGAGAGAATGCTACATCCATTTGTTGTCATTGTTATCCTACACTTAAGAAATTGATTCGCTGCTTAATGGTTAAGATATGGGATTATCCAACCAAACATGTGCATCAGCATTGTCTAGCACTGGTAAAAATCCTTAGATACTCAGATATTAATTAGCATGTCATTTCATAATCCAACCCGAGACAGTGCTAATAGCTAATACATGATGTGGCCTGTTTTTTTAGTGTTTAAAGAAATAAAATAAAGGTGTATGTCTTTCGCAGTAACCCCATGATAGCCTTTACACGGACTATGGAAGGTCAAACTGTTTTGCTTGCTTAAGCATAAAATGAGGCAAAATAATGAGGGAATATAATCGTTATAAACTTTTTCAGATTTCAAGTTCATTTTCGTTTATTCACATCAGATAAAAATTTTTTTTTGCCATCAACACAAATCCACCCTCGGAATCTAAAAAGTAGCTCCTCTTAAATTCAACTGACAAAATTTGTCAAATCTGATATGCTAGCTTTTAATCTTCCAGCATGAGGCTTGGTGGCACTGCAGTCATGTGGGAAAGCTATTTTTAAGCGATCAGAGGAAATGCACACTTTATAGAAAGCATGTGTGTGGCTGCATCTCTCAACAACCGCGAGCTGACAGCCAAAAACGCGTCACAAAATGAATCAGAACGCACAGCACGTTAAAACGCGATTCCTTGCAGCTCTCGAGAAATGCACAGGAAAACCACAGCAGGTTTTTTTTTTTTTTTTTTTTTTAAATTTTTTTTTACTTTTAAAGACCGCCAAGCTATTCAGTGATGACACGCTGACAGATTTCTGCAGTTGGCAGCTGGAGTAAAGGAGGCTTTTGTTTTGGTGGGGAGATCACCACAGTATGTACTGTATCTGTACAAATCAGTCCTCGGAATAAAAAAAATAAATAAATAAAAAAAATTTGGACGTGGAAAGTAATGTTTTTCCATTAGGTTTTAAGTTGTTTTATGGATTCTAACGTGTGCCTTGAATATTTCCATGCCTCCATATAGCATCCAGCCAATAAATGTCCTCTGGATGTGCTAATAGGAGAACTCTTTATTGAAAAGTAGGACTTGTGCGGATTGTGAAAAATAACTTACATTAAAGGGAAATTCCACTCTGAACCACTTGCGTATTAATCTTTATAATTAACATGATCTTCAGTGGCGTCCAAGGTTTATGTAATGACTAAGATTACCAAGATTTTGTAAATACGTTTTAGTTTGAACCTCTTTCATTGACACATACCGTATGTATATTTTTCTTTTGGTCAACAGTTCGCTACATTACCCACAATGCTGTTCGACTACCTCCTGACTGGGATTTTGCCCGGTACGTTATCTTTACATAAAGAAAGCAGTGGAGCAGCGCTTTCATCCTTCGGTTTGTCCAGCGCTCTCAACTCGTCATCTGTACACTACGCCCAAACACATCAGCTTCCAAAACGTAAACGTTCACGCTAATACCGCCGTGCCATCCCATCGCACTCGTCATCTTAAAGATCCAGCTGAGTCGAGTCGTTCCCGTGACTCAGTGCCACGAATCTGTTTTGCTTTCTGGAACGTCGAGTCCATCCACTACTTCTACACTCACTGGGTTTCTCATTAACATGACATTGGATGGCTTTGGAAAATGATTGAGGAAAAGAAGCTCTGAGAGCAAAACATGACCAATATATCCCTGCTGCTATGTTTGAGATTGGATTATTTATCCTATTTACATCAGAGTAGCACACAACCACTAAGTTTTCACAGGAATATTCTCGAATACAGCACCAAACAAAGTAATCAGTACCAGATTCACTATTCGTATCACAAATAGTTCAATAAAAACCTATTTAATGTGTTTCAAAGTAGAGTTTTCCTTTAAATGCCTCATTAGTAAGCTCGCTTCAAACCTGATGCACATAAAGTAAAAGATATTGGACCGCTGATGATGATAGCAGAGGTGGCACCAAAAGTGGCTGATGTTTTTAATGATATTTAATCAAATATGAGCTACTAAGGATTGTTAAACTAGATATCATGTGCCCCAACAAATATTGCAAGTACAACATGTAGGATATTTGCTTAAAGTACAAATTAAGCAAATATCCTACAAAGGGTCGTGGGGGAATCTGGAGCCTTTCCCAGGGGGACTAGCAGAGCAGAGACCCTGGAGGAAACCTGAACCCCCCCCCCAACCACGTCAGTCCCGTCCGTAATTGCCTGAACTGCTGGGTCACCATCCCAGCAGTTTGAAAATTGTGAAATGCCAGCTTGCCCCAGTTCTCCGGTGGTCCCGGGTGATAAGATCATGTTTTGCTTTAGCTCCATAGCATGCAACTCGCTAATCATCAAAAGCCTTTTTAATGATGAAAAGCTCATAATTCTTGTTTATCGGTGTGCTTTCTCATTGCAAAAGTTGTTATATCTGGCATAGAGGTCTTCTTAAGGTTCTTAAAAAAAAAAAAAAACATGGTTATAAACATTAATCATATCCATATGATTGTTTTTTTTATTATTATTATAATACATCAATGAGATCCAAGAGCTGCAAGCCCTGCAATTTTGCTCTCCTTTTTATATCATACATTTATAGCATGGCTAAACCAAAACGGGGAAAAAGTACAAAGTGCAATAAGACTAAAGTTCAAGGTGTAACATTATCCATCATACTCAGACAGGCAGTTATATAAATAACAACCCAAAGTGTTACATATTTGCCTCCTCACATATTTATCGATTGATATAGGAAACATTAAATAATGTTTTTTTTTTTTTTTTAGTTTTTTTTTTTTTTAAACTACAATCGTTGCCATTCATCTGTGATAACTTACTACAATCAGAAGCATCTGTTCTCTTCTATAAGTTCGAAATGACAAATTGTCTGTGTGTTCATACCTCAGTAATGCATTCAAGACGGCAAACTACTCTTCCAAAGGAAAATGAATGTCCTTCCAAGTAAGGATGAACAAAACATACACCAGAATACACACTGTAATGAATACACTTACTCGTTTGGATGTGGTTATAGACGATAAATTCACTGAACTGTTTTCAGAGTCATCGGACAGATTTTGTGCAAATAGAACTTCTTATTTCAGTGCACTGCAAATGAAAATGAACTTTTTGGACACATGTGAAATTGCTAATGAATTGCCAGAGCTTGGTGTGTCAGTGCTCAAAGGATTTGTCCCAAACGCTGCCCTGGATGGAATCGCTGAAGGAACAGCACAAAAACATCTTAGCACAGCGCTACAAACTCCAGAGATGGAATCTGTGACTTGTTAAGAGAAAATTACATTTCACTGATTTCTTCATTCGTCATGACGGTTATTATATAAGAGCTCGTGATCTACCGAACAGGAGCCAATCGGATTTTCAAGAGTCACCACAGCAATTAATCAAGTCCAAAAAAAAAAAAAGACTGCTTCAGGGTGTTCTCCCTGGGGTTTTTTTTCTCTCTCTCTCTCTCTCTCAGACGTCTAGTTTTCTTTAACCTCCCTAAAAACACAATGAGTATGTAATCGTACATGCATGTGCATGCTCTGCAATGTACCTGCATCCCATCCAGGGTGTACGCTGTCCTCGCACTCAGTTTCCCCGAATCCACTGCAAGTGAACGATTGGTTCCTCTGGAAAGACGACTGACAGAAGTCTCTATTTCTCTACAAACTCTCAACTCCAGTTTGTATCCATATATTAAATCTTAACATTTTGGATACATATAAAACGCACCTACTTTATACTTCACCGTATAGATCAGATAGTAAAGGACATTAAAATTGTGGCTGCGAAAGTAAAAACAATCTTACCGGTCCATTGGTCTGGGAATACGCGCTGGATGGGATTTCAGTCCATCACGGGGCTAAACACCATGCATAAAGACATTTACACACTCATTCACACCTAGGGGTAATTTAGCATAGCCAATCCACCAGCATGCATGTTTTTGGGAGGGAGGGGATAACCGGAGAACCCTAAACAAACCCACGCAGACATGGGGAGAACATGCAAAGCTCCACAGAGATAGTAAGCCGAGGTCAGGATCGAACTGGGGAACCTGCAGTCTTTGAGGCTGGCTCCAGATTCTTTGAACTTGGCTCCAGCTTCATAACTTTCAGTCCTCTCTGAAACTACTGGGACGGCAAGGCCAATTCATTTGTTTGTGCTAAACACCAAAGACATTTGGGTTTGGGTTTGAGATCAAAAGATGGATTATTACCCCCCCACACACACACGCCCGATAAAGTCCTTTATTGAATTGGTAGTGTGTTTTGGATCATTGCCTTACTGCATGATCAAGTTCCACTTCTCTGTAAATTAGCAGACGAAATAATCCTGTAAACATCTGAATTCATTCTGCTGCTACCATCATGAGTTACATCATCGATAAAGATTTGTGAGTCAGGTCTAGAAGCGGCCACGCGAGCCCAAGCCATGACGCTACCTCCACCATGTTTCACAGACGAGCTTGTATGTTTTGGATCATGAGCAGATCCTTTCCTTCTAAACACTCTGGCCGTTCTATCACTTTGCTAAAGGTCAATCTTGGTTCCAGAACTTTTGCCCAGACTGTACTTTCCTGCTCATATATCATAAGTATATCAGCTGCTGCTCTATATTCTTTCTCTCTGAGTGCCTACAAGCGCGGGTGCTATTACCTCATGACAGAAATACAGTGCGAAATGAAATGCAGGCACTTATCATTTTGCTCTGAGATGCTTCGACTTTCTAGTATTTATTACCCAGTAAGTGCTGAAACCTTAACGCATCACTATATACAGATTTAGCCTCAGGACATACTTTACGCCTTAGCAGGCTGTCGATGTGTAAAGGTCTCAGTGTGAACCCGATAAGACATGGATGAATCTGCAACAGACATCATGATTTTTTAAGTAAGAGTAAGGCCTAAGAGTAGAATCTTAGAAAAGTATTCATTCACTAATTCAAAACTATTCGCGAATCATGCGGTAGCAGCATGATACATAAAAACATGCAGATATAGGTCAAAAGCTTCAATAAACTTTTACACCAAACATCAGAATTGGAGATGGGGGAGGGATTGTGATCTCAGCGACTTTGTCCATGATATGTTTGTTGGTGCCAGAGAGGCTGGTTATAATATTTAAGAAACATATGATCTTCTGGGATTTTCTTGCATGACGACGTATGTTTTTTTTTCCTAAAATATGACTGGCACTGTAAGAACAAATGAGCCACAGCAAGGGGGCTTGTTTAGCAGCGCCCGCACAATTCCAGTAATTTACAAGTGACTTCTGGAGAATTGTCTGCACTCTTATTTAAAAAATAAAATAATCAACAACAAAAAATGTCAGGAACGATACGCTAGGTCTGTTCCAGCCACGTTTCAGTGGTGAGAGAATCCTGTTTTGGCTCTGGCTCATCTTGAAGAGAAAATAATTGTCATCAGCTATTCAACACCAGATGGCTGACTTGTCCTTTATAATCATAATGCCGATCAAACTGAGAAGGCAGATGTTGTGCAGAACATTTTCTGTTGTCAGAAAACATTGATAAACAATACCAAGACTCTTACGTCATTCATGTAAATAATCAATAGATTGTTAGACTCATAGCCCCAACGGGATTACACATCTCCTCTCAACATTTTCCAGGAGAAGATCCTGATTCAGATAGAAGCAAAATTTGTTACTCTTGTCGTGCCGAGGCATACTGTGGAAATTCGATTCTTACCAACGGATCAGATTCTCACTGTGGAAACCAGATGCTTACCAACATACGACGTGAAGATATGCTGATGCTGTGTTTTCATGCCTGGAGCTTGTAAAACGGGTTCAATGGCGTACCGAGGCATCGGGCGTTTCCCGATTTTCCCATTTCACACAGTATTGTTTAATTAATAAGTGTAAGCCTTGTTAACTAAAGATTCATGTGAAATTGTCTGTAAACCTGACGAATTTGTTATGAAAATGCTAATGCACAAATGAATGCATTTGTTGTTGCAGTGGTGGCTCAAGTCCTTAACTTGGCTCTACAGGTGTCATATCATGGAATACCATGCACTCTGACCCCGGCTTCCTAACAAGCTAGGATGTGTGATTCACTGTGCTTGTAATTAGATATGTAATATAAGAAGGCTACGATAAAAGGAAAGCTATGGTAACCCAAATAAGCACTCTTTACAACCATGGTGAACAGAAAAGCATCTCAGAACATACAACACTTCGAACCTTGAGATAGATGGGCTACAACAGTTGAAGACCACCTTGGGTTCCGCTCCTGTCAGCCAAGAACAGGGATCTGAGGATTCAGTAGGCGCAGTTTCACCCAAACTGGAGAGCTGATGACTGGGAACAGATCAGACAACTTTATAAAAAAAATAAATAAATAAATAAATAAATAAACCAACTTGTTCAGTTTTCAACCAGCAATATCCAGATTACTCAAATGTATATGATAACAGCATACTATGATATTCCGTGTCTCGAAAGAAATCTGGTAAGTCTCAGTGTTTAAGTCTAAGCTTAAAACGTATTTGTTTACTCAAGCCTACCCTGACTAGATTCTGTTCTACTACTTCGCAGTCATAATGATCTTTTTTCTCCCTCTCTCCTTTTGCTGAGCCCCCCACGAATTTATGGAGATACTAGAGATCCAGATCCTTTCTGCCTCTGGATGGAGCTCAAATCTTCTCTAATTCCAGACTGCTGGGACTACGGCTGCTCCTAACGCCATACAGACTTCATATGAATCCATAATGAACTTTTTCACACTAACTGTTGTTACCCAGATGAGGATGGGTTCCCTTCTGAGTCGGGTTCCTCTCAAGGTTTCTTCCTCTTAAAACATCTTAGGGAGTTTTTCCTCGCCACCGTCGCCACTCAGTGGCTCGCTCAGTTGGGATAAATTCGCACCTTTAATATCTGTATACCGTGTTGATATTTCTGTAAAGCTGCTTTGAGACAATGTCTACTGTAAAAAGCGCTGTACAAATAAAATTGAATTGAATTGAATTGAATTAAAGACAACCGGATTTTATTGCAATAATCTGGTTCATCTGCAAAGCCGTCCTTCAACCTTTTGCAAAAAAAAAAAGCTCTTGGGGAAAAAAAAAAAAGAAGCTTTTGGGAACTGATGGAAAAGCAAGAAAGTATAATGTCAAATCAAAGACTTGGAAATTGTACCTACTGTATAAACTAATAGTGCAGGCGTTAAACGGTCCATTATGGAAGAGGAGCCTGAGGTTACAATTTGGATAAAGCAGTTCCAGAAGTTTGATGCAAGAAATTTTGAATAATTACTCCAGTAATTTTGAACGCCACGCATTGCACAACTTCAGAAGTGCAATAAACACTCTTAACTACTGAAAACGAGCACCAGCTGTAGGCAAGGTCTGAATAAGCAAATAATGAGTAACGTGAAAAAGACATTTGTCGGCAGAATGTACTTCCTTACCCATGAATGGGAGGGATTAACCACCTGGAGTATCACATTTACATTCAGATTTATTCATTTACAAACGAGAAGTGAGTTCAAAACCTGTTTCAAGCATAATGCCATTAAACGAGATGCCAGTAAGGCAAAATTTCCAGTTTATGAATACACATTTTCGAAAGGCCTCTAAGCTTGCTCGTGCCTTCACCTTCCCCGTGGGAAACTGGTGTTAAACAAAAAAAGGTTGACAAGGTGCGAATGGCTCAAAAACAGCTCCTGTCGGTTGTGTTCCTCGCTTTGATTGGGTTCACCTGTTTTGTGTTCTTTTGCTTACTCATAGTGTGGCGTTCCTTTCTTCATTTCTTCCGGCGATTTGTGGTTTGTCCTCAATAAAGTTCACGCAGATTTTACACACTCATTTCATATCTGCGGAAGAGGCCATGAGAAACTTTCATCTGAGTGTGTTTAGCTGCCATGTGATAAACCAGCAGCAGTTTTGAAAACACGCAAACAGTTTCAGAACAGATGGATTCCTCTGTGAGTCAGCTCCTTAGAGGAAGTACATACTATCTTCACCCTCCCTCATTGGTAGCTGTCATGCGAAGAAGACTTTATTTGTCACATATATATTACAACACAGTGAAATCCTTTTTCGCATATCCCAGCTTGTTAGGAAGCTGCGGTCAGAGCGCAGGGTAGGTCGTGATACAATGCCCCTGGAGCAGATAGGGTTAAGGTCCTTGCTCAAGGGCCCAATAGTTGCAGCTTGCCTGTGCTGGGGCTTGAACCCCTGACTTTCTGATCAGTAAAAGGACAGAACTAGCCAGTGGGTATGAATTGGCAATGACTAAAATTAAAAAAAAAAAAAAAAAGGAATATAATCCCCTGCCCCCGCCCAAAAATAAATAAATAAATAAATAGAATAAAACTAGATACCTACCCAACTAACACCAGCTTCACTGGTTAACTATCTGACATGACAAGCCACATCTTACATCATACAGATGTTTACCCATGGAGCTAATGCAGCTGCTCATAAGATGTTAATTATAACCATACAAGCCATAGGTTAAATCCCAAACCACTCATTACTGGGCATGTGGTGCACTACATATGGTGTAAAGGCTAAAGGATTAATCCATATGCAGTCGTGTAGAATTAAGAAATTGAAAAACAGTCATTTTTAATGAATTCATTCATTTGCGTTTATTAACCTACATGCACCATTTCCCTAAACTCACCAAATGCAGTAATGTGTACACAGTATTCTGTATACCACATCAATCTGTCTGCGTTTCACTGACTAATACAGTGATACCTGATTTCATACAGATGATTAGCGGTTAGCACGTTCGCCTCACACCTCCAGGGTCGGGGGTTTGATTCCCACCGTGGCCCTGTGTGTGAGGAGTTTACATGTTCTCCCCGTGCTGCGGGGGTTTCCTCCGGGTACTCCGGTTTCCTCCCCCAGTCCAAAGACAAGCGTAGTGTATGAATGGGTGTGTGAGTGTGTATGTGATTGTGCCCTGCTATGGATTGTGCACCCTGTCCAGGGTGTACCCCGCCTCATGCCCCATGCTCTCTGGGATAGGCTCCAGGTTCCCCGTGACCCTGAAAAGGAGTAAGCGATATAGAAGATGGATGGATGGTTAGGCTCAGAATAGGGTTCATGATAGGATTTGGGACTATTTTAAAGAAAATAGGAAGGAAAAGTCCCTTCTCTGATTAGTATGTGGTGCAGATGTGACCGTGTGAATACACTTTGGCACAGAAGTGAACTTGAATGCTGGCTGCTGTGCTGCTTAATTAGGCAAGGCAAGTTTTTTTTTTTTTTTTTCCTGCATTATGCCAGTAGCATCACCAGTGCTTCCAAACCCACAATATCCTGGTCCAATGTCCAAAGTCCCGGTGTCCTGGATTTAAACGATTCAAATATTTTTGCTAATTTATTGCAGCAATATAACTTTTTTATTTCGGAAATTTTCATCAACAGAACATACTAGGTCCAAGTTGAAGAAACTTATAAACGTTTATTTATAAGTTACTAGTTTTTTTAGCGATTGCATTTTGGATGAAAACCATTCGATTTAAGTAACCGGTGATGTAGGCTAATAACAATAAGAACTCAATAATGCTTTTAAATGCTTCTTTGATAATAGCGAGTTGTGATTTCCACTACTGTAACTAAATACAAACAAACATGACAGACCCAGGCTATGCTTCACAGACCCCACAAGTGCTGTAAGAGTTCTGACACTATTTACTGTTATTTTAACATAAATCACAACGTATGTGCTCTCCCAAATGGATTTGATGGAAAAAAGAACACAGTAATAACACCCCCATTCATTCATTCATTCATTCATTTCTCTTCAGTGAGTGCTTTATCGTACTCTGGGTCACGCTGGATCAAGATACTCTCCCGGGAACGCCGGAAGTGAGGCAGTAATACACTCTGTCCTAATTTTGCGAGGCGGTAGGAAACCCACATGGACAGTACGTAACAAGGAACACTCCAGGACACTGAAAGACACTCAATCAGGGGTTTATTGAACACACAGAGGAGTGAGAAACACAACTAGAAATAAACAACAGGAACGACAAAGACAGGGCCAGATAGATGAGGCTAACGCTATATTGCTAATGCTAACACTAATGCAAACGCTAATGCAAAGGTTAATGAGGGGGTTAGCTGATGCTAAAGCTAAACAAGGTAACAGAAATCTACAAGTCAACAAAAACAAGTCAGACATACATGGAGATATTTCAGTTTTACATCGAAACATTCTCCATTTCTCTTGACAGAAAGAAAAGATGGAGCTTTCAGTCGAGAAATTCGAGTCAAGGGGTGGCAATATAATAATATCAGAGAGTTCAAAACACCTAGGCCACTGTCAATCATTGCAAATTCTTATATGAATTGGCTTATCTGCCCTTTTTATTGGGGGTGGGGGTTGGACAGAAGGCTCTTTAAGCATAGTTTTGAGGGATATCTTGTAGCAATTCTTTACCGCAATCATTTAAGTATGATCTTAAGAAATGGCTTCTTAACTATCAACAATGTTAAGACTGATGTTCCTCCTATTATTATTATTATTATTATTATTATTATTATTATTATTATTATTATTATGATTTGTTTTTTTAACCCATATCAATACATATCAATCATGTTTTTTAACCTATTGTATAACACGTGTTGTTTAAGTGTTATAATTTCTGGTAGTATGATTATTATTGTTTCATGCCTAATGACATCTGGCAAAGGGACTACCAATGAAAATTAGCCTTTGGGCTAACTCGGGTACATTTACATTTATGAATGTTGATTAATGTACACTGTCCCTTTTCGAAATAAATAAATAAATATATATATATATATATATATATATTTTTTTTTTTTTAATAACAGCGTACTTCAAAGTTAAAACGCGGTGGTATTATGCAAAATACATAAAGGTTGTCAGGTCTGAAGTGGAGACCCTGTAGGTAAGGTTAGGCTGTTACACAAGGTGTTAGGACTAGGAAGTGTCGTGACAGCTGGTCGCAATATTGATTGGGAGGCCTAAAAAAATCCTCTACCCGTCAGTAACTCGGCTGTATTGTCATGAACATTTGAGCCTTGTAGCATAAGGTCTGAGCACAAGCATGAAACTATTACACAAATGTGCATAGGAACAGATACTACAGTTTAACCCAATGGCAGAAATATCCTGTTGCAGTGCCAAGAGTTTTGCAGATTCTTGTTGTTTTGCTCCAGGATGAGTGATTGATCAAATAAAAAAGTAATGGATCATTCATTATATACAGCTTTAGCCTAGAGTCATGCTTACTTTCCAAGGAAGCTGTCAGTGTGGATGTGAAGGATATACAACCCCAATTCTGAGAATGTCGGGACAGTATGGAAAATGCAAAAAATAAATAAATAAATAAAATAAACAAAGATCCACATGAAAATACAATTATTTAACGTTTTACTTTGTGAATTTAATTTATTTTTGAAAATATACACTCATTTCAAATCTGATGACTGCAACACACTCCAAAAAAGTTGGGACAGTCGACTGTTTAGCGCTGTGTAACATCAGCTGTTTCTTTTAATAACACTTATTAAGCGTTCGGACGCTGAGTGAAGACTCCAGTTGGTTAAATTTAGCAAGCAGAATTTACCCCCATTCATCCATTATGCATTTCTTCAGCTGCGCAACTGTACGCGGCCTTCGTTGACTTATTTTGCGCTTCATAATGCGCCACACGTTCTCGATCGGAGACAGGTCAGGACTGTAGGCCGGCCATGCTAGCAGCCGCACTCTCTGCTTACGCAACCATGCGCTTGTAATCCGGACAGAATGTGGTTTGGCGTTGTCCTGCTCTGGATGGCAGCGTATGTTGCTCCAAAATATGTGCATATCTTTCTGCATTAATGATGCCCTCATAGTTGTGCAAGTTACCCCTGCCATGTGCACTGACACGCCCGCATACCATGACAGACGCTGGCTTTTGGACCTGACGCTGATAACAGCTTGGACGGTCCTTTTCCTCTTTGGCCCGGAGAACACGACGGCTGTGTTTTCCAAAAACTATTTGAAATGTCGACTCGTCGAACCATAAAAGACGATTCCACTGTGCTACTGTCCATCTCAGATGAGCCCGAGCCCAGAGAAGTGGGCGGAGCTTCTGGACAGTGCTGATGTACGGCTTCTGCTTTGCATAGTAAAGCCTTAACTTGCATCTGTGGATGCAGCGGCGAATGGTGTCGACTGACAAAGGTTTACCAAAGTATTCCCGAGCCCATGTCAGGATCTCATTACAGACAGTGACGGTTTTTAAGACGGTGACGTCTGAAGGATCGGAGATCACACGCATTCAGGAGTGGGTTTCGCCCTTTCCCTTTACGCACCGAGATTTGACCGGATTCCTTTAATCTTTTAGTTATATTGTGTACTGTAGAAGGTGAAATGCCCAAAATCCTCTCGATTTGTCTTTGGGGAATGTTCTTCTCAAAGTGTTGGATTATTCGCTGACGCATCAGTTGGCAGATTGGCGAGCATCGACCCGTCCTTGCTCTTGAAGGACGAGGCCTTTTTTGAAGGCTCCTTATATACCATGATTACACGATCGCCTCACCTGTTTCACATCACCTTCTTATTTCTTGTAACTTGTCACACCGCTATTGATCATAAATTGCCCCGTCCCGAGGTTTTTGGAATGTGTTGCATGCATCAATTTCAAAATGAATGTTTACCTTCAAAAAACTATGCAGTTGATTTGGTAAAGCATCAGATACCTCGTCTTTATACGTTTTTTTTTTTTAATTCAAGTCACAGTACATTTACACATCACTCCTCTTTATTAGCATTTCCCATACTGTCCCAACTGTTCTATAAAAAAAAAAAAAAAAAAAAAAAAAAAAAAGGGACAGTCATTTCAAATAAATAAAAAAGTCGTATGTTTAAAGTGATTATATTCTTTTGTTTATGCATTTTTATTTAGCTAGGACTATAGATGTGTATAAATCATTCCATATCATTTATCTATTCATTTCATAATTGAGATTTGTTTGTTTTGTTTGTTTATTTATTTGTTTTTTTTTTTCTGATATTTTATCTACAATAGATATACAACCCCATTTCCAAAAAAGTTGGGACGCCGTGCAAAACTGTAAATAAAAACGCAATGCAACTCTTTGCAAATCTCATAAACCCAGATTTTCATCAAAATAGAACATAGAAGACACATCCAATGTTTAAACTGAGGAAATGTTCCATTCTAAGGGGGAAAATAAGGTCATTTTGAATTTGATGGCTACAACACGTCTCAAAAAAGTTGGGACGGGGCCACAAAAGGCTGTAAAAGTAAGTGTTAAATCCAAGTCAACGATGGAATGGCTTCAGAGGAAGATGATCAACATTTTGGAATGGTCCAGTCAGAGCCCAGATCTAAATCCTATCAACAACCTGTAGTTTGACAGATCCCCCTTAAAACATTTCTTTTTGCTTCTCGATTGAATCTTCTTAGTTCTTATGTCACATTTGAATATGGGGAAAGATCTGACATGAGTTATATTAGTGTCATTCACTGCAGTTTTTACACAGGTTTGTAGACGTTTTATATCCCCTGTACATGACACGGATTCAGACAGTGGTCCTAATGTTATGCACAACCAAAACATGAATGAAAAATGAGTCGTTCCTTTATCAAAATCTTGCAAATCTTTATTTTTTTTTAAAAGAAAAAAAAAATTACGGAAGATGAGCACCATAAAATCTTTGGCCATGCAGAAGTAAACCTCAACCCAACAAAATCTGGATTCATGTTCCATCTTGGTTTAAGGAGTTAACCATATGCGTAGACACATTCTCAGAAACAGATCCACTTACAGAACGAACTGAATGGAATTTGAGGTGCTTAAAAAATAAAAATAAAAAAAAAATACACAGATGTGTGTCATTTCCACATCTTGCCTCTGACCTTTTTTATTTTTTTCCTAAAAGACCGAGTGAATTTTCAGTAACAGTCTGTTCCAAATGTAACCCGACAAAAACAACAACAAAGATTTAAAAAAAAAAAATAAACAAACAAACAAACAAGCAAAAAAACTTAAAAAAAAAAAAAATATGTACATACATTGGACAGTATAATTTAATTTCTGTTTGGTTTAAACCAAGTTCCAATCGGACTCATCCAAATATCTTATTAAGAGAGGCCACTTTTTTTCTTTCTTTTTTTTTTTTTTTAAAGTGATTCCCTTGAACCCCTGATTTCTTTTAAACACTGAAGGGTCCATTTGTTTTTCCCATCTCACTTGGTCTTGGGTTGGCTGGTCATCCTGGTTCTCCTTCTGACTCCAGCTGGAAAACACAGATGGAGGAAATGACATAAGTTCATTTCTTCATCTTGCGTGCATACGTGTGTGTGTGTGTGTGTGTGTGTTTAACCTAAAACAACATATTGGTGGCACTGATATTTAATATGATTCATAGGCCCTGTTCGCAAGTCGACGGATATTTTTGACAGCATTTTGGCCCGCCGTCCATGAAAGTGCCATTAAAACTCACCCAGTTTTCATTGTTTTTGAAAACGTATGCTTTTTAAAATGCTGACATCGCGACGTCAGTCTGTGCAAGCCCGTTGTGGTTTTGCTATAGAAGAATTTCTTTGATCAGACTTGGGTTTAAATGCGTTTATTATGCAATCCATCAGGTCCGATCAAAAGCTGAATAGTACATGGGGTATTTCTTTAATCAGACAATAAGAAGTGAATATTCATGAAGCTGAAACTAGGACAAATCGATGTAACTCCGGCTTCTGGGGAATCACCGAGCACCCATTTCTCACTTGCAGTTTGTATCTTTTTCTTTCTTTGCTAATTTGTTATCCGTCACTTCTTAGCGTGTATCCGCTATCACTGGCGAGCTTTATGAGTGTTCTATTGTTCAACCTGCTGAAGTTAAAAAAATACAGAATGTCGTACGCGAAAAGGCCAAGTACTGATAAGGCGACCTGTGTTAGAGAAGATGTTCAAGGACATGTGTGCGTGTTAGTTTGCTACAAGATTTCCTTTATACTCTTACCAAATAACAGATGGATGAGCTGTATAGAGTCTTTCTTCTGAAAGTGTATAAAATAAAATCAGGATGGAGTCCGGCGGTCGCTTGGCGAACCGAATGGGCTCTTGTTATTACGGTAGTAAGAGTCTAATCTCTTTATGCCATGAAAAACCTCGAGACTCTTTTTTTTGCCCTTTGTTCTATGACCTATGACCTTGACTAGACTGTCAAAAAACGATCTCCAGTGTCCTTGAAGCCAAGATACACTCTATCCAAAGGCCTTACCTGGCACACGTCTTCCTGGCACTCGTCTTCCATCTGTAAATAAATAACTCTGATATTATGTCTTGCTCCATAACGCATGATATAGTGAGGAAAACCTCTGAAGTTTTGAAGAATCTCACCTTGAACGACCTGGGTGATTTTCTCAACGTCCGTCTCCAGATTAAAGAACTCTGTCTGAGGCCCTGTATAGGAATAAATCAGGAGTTGATAAATATAGTTACGGACGAAAGGGTTTTTATACAGGTTTTCCAAAATAAAAGAGACTGGGAGAGAAATCCGAGAAAGGAAAGAACAGAAAGGTCTTGGTACACGGCACCGGGTCTTTT
The DNA here is from genome assembly GCF_001660625.3 of Ictalurus punctatus. NCBI lineage: Eukaryota > Metazoa > Chordata > Actinopteri > Siluriformes > Ictaluridae > Ictalurus > Ictalurus punctatus. The sequence continues at coordinate 23,634,320 of NC_030432.2, forward strand.
TAACTTCAGGACCCCAAAATAAAAACAACACCTCAGGATTTCAATTCATAGGAATCTTAATACTTTAGGGTTAACGTTAGGGTTGCATGTCATCGTACCCCCACTTTGCTGCTTTAGTTTTTGGATCCAAACAACTGGAAATCATAATCTCTTGTTGTCATGCCTATGAATTGTACACCGGTGTTGAAGGAAGAGTGCTAAAGAAAGGATAAAGAGTTGCTAACCCCTTAGAGTCTCAGCTTATTATTCACGGATTGACCTCCAAGCATACTGTTGAGTTTTACTATGAATTATTTGGTAACTGCTGTAAAACTAAGGAAAGTATGCAGTTATGAGAGGTATAATTGTAAATCTGCATGCTGGGATTTTAAGGGGTCGATGGTAAAAGTTTACAAGAGGAAAACAGCGTGAAGGAGAGGTTGAAATCTTTCTAGCACTAGCCCTAGTATGAAAGCATGCGTTAAAGAAGTTGTGCTCGGGACATCGCACTACCATTGTGCTCCGTATCGGCAAAGCTGCTGAATAAGATCTCAGGACCTGTTGATGCAGAACATTGAGCATGGTTAATTGCTTCCATGCTCCCAAAGCACACCAGAAGCGCTAAATGATGACGTTACCAAAGTATAAATTCATGGGTTCTGGTTGGTATAACCTGTTTAATCTTGGTTAACCAAGCTTGGCTTCCTCCTCATCTACAGTTTGAATGGTTATACAAGAGGACATAAACAATTTAGAAATGTCGGGCCATCGTGGGTTTTGAAACTATGAATCTACGTCACCTTTTAATCTATAATTTTTGTTATATGCATATTACCCAAGGGCCTCGTTTATCAAGCAGGGTACGAATGACTTTCGCAGGAGAGTTTAAACGCCAGAGTGTGGTATTCATGAAAATCCGTTTGTTAAAACGTTTGTATCCTACAAGAGCTCCTGGGTTTGTATACATTTACATTCCCCAGTACTGAAATCTTATATTTGGCAATGAGTTACTTCAATTTTATAAACCGATGACAGTGTATTACACACCATCATTCATTCATTCACTCACTCATTCGTCTATTTAGGTACTGTTTAATTCTGGTCGTTGTAAAACAATCCAAATCATCAATAAATTAAGGCAGATAAGACTAGCCGTTCGGGTAGGACAGGTGTAACGCCGCCCTATAAAAGGATTAAGAGTCAGTGTGTCTATATGGTAGCTGAGAAGCTGCAATGGCTGAGCTGCGTTAGTGGAAGATTTAGCACATGCCACATTTAGGAGGCACTCTTTCACCATTCGGTCCTCGTTCTGCCTTTTCCTCTCTGTGAACTTTGTCTTTAATGCAGATTTGTGGTCGGCAGTAATTGCAAACCAGCTGTGCCATGAACGTGCTTCGTAATTTGCAAGCGTTCGGCATTGATCAGCATTCTGTATACACGTCAGTACAGAGATTGACAAAGCTTGGTAATTATAGCAGTCATTTTTTTTTTTGTTCAGTTTTGTGCATGAAAACATTTATATATAACTTTACCATAAATAAATAAATAAATAACGAATCAACATTCTTCTACTGAATCACATAGAAATGGAATTTTACCTTCAATAACTCGGGTCACTTTGGTAAGAGATGGCTCCCCTTCGATGACCCTTGTGACCTTGGTGAAGGTCGGGTCTCCCTCAATGACTCGGGTGACATGGGTCAGGCTTGGTTCTCCCTCGATGACCCTTGTGACCTTGGTGAAGGTCGGGTCTCCCTCAATGACCCTGGTGACATGGGTCAGGCTTGGGTCTCCCTCGATGACTCTCGTCACCTTAGTAACGCTTGGTGCTCCCTCAATAACACGTGTAACTGTAGTAACAGAGGGTTGTCCCTGAACAACTCGGGTCACTTTGGTGACTTCGGGAACTGCAATGGAATTTGTGTAAGTGACAAAAAAAAAACAAGAACTTTAGATTTGATGCAAATGCATGCTTCAACAGTGATCCCCGGCGTGCGATACCTGTGATGACTCTCTCTGAAAAAGAATAAAAATAAAGCGTTTTGAGAAAACACTCAGAACTTTGTTCGTATTATCCGACAGCTTAAATGCAACGTGGTCCACTGATGGAATTTGTTTAACGGAACTTACTCATGAATGTCAGTGGAATCTCCTGAAATCTGTAGCCTGATACGTACTGTGTGAAAGGAAATAATACATTCATGAGTAATCTGTACACGTTTGAAATAAACCTCTGTACCTCACTCACATATTATTAGCTTAAATACCAATTAAAAGACAGTGGTATAATAACAAATTTATAATAACAACCTCACATTATGAAGTCAAACTCTTGCTTCATACAATCATGTCATGCATGTAATCAACTACTTAAACATTTATACAAGATCATATTAGGCATTATAAACTATAATGGATGTTATACATTAGAAATCCATGTACGGTGTTTTACAAGGATAAAACCTGCGAAGTTTCTACCGGAATTACCCCTGTAATCAAGTATAAGTTTACCGTGAGGAGATTTATTGAGTATTTTTGTAAGGAGTCTCCAGTGTCAGCATTTTGTAACAGTCAGAGGTAAAGCTGTAACTTTAAGGGGGGGAAAAACATCTCTATGATGGTGACCTTTGTGGTTCTTCAGTAATATGAGGAGCTTCTTTTTTTTGTATTATTAAGATCATTAATCTTAATGATCATTATTATTATTATAGATCATTATTATTAAGATCATTAGATTATTAAGAGCGAGCTGTTCATTGCTGTTTTCCTTAAGCATTAACAGGAAGTGCCTCGATCTGTGGATGTTGCGCAACATTTAAAGCGTGAAAATAAAAATTAAATAAATAAAAAGCATACAACTTGTCATTCTTTATTGCAGCCATTCCTGTGCTGAACGAGGAATAAAAGACTTTAGAGCATGCTGTTATTGGAAATGAATCAGCTTCACGGTGATGACAGTTGGCCCATATCGCACCACACCACACCACACCACACCACACCACACCACACCGTTTGCTGATTATTTTCCTAAAACAGCACAAGCTTGGAACGTTTTATTCCTTACTTCATATATGGCAATAGCCGTACATGAGATTTCCATATAAGGGTGCATACATGTTTTTATTTTTATCGCATAAATATCGGTACCTTGATCTGGATGTACTTGATGAACCTTCTGAGCAGTGAGAGGAATTCCTGGTTTCCAACAGGAACATCTGTAAAAAAAAAAAAAAAAAAAAAAAAAAAAAAAAAGGTTTTTAGATGAAATCCGTCGAGGATTGAAAGTTGCTGGAGCCCTTGTTTATTTTTGAATGCTATTGTATTTACTATTATGTAGCATGGAGTGTTATATTCCACACCTTCAGGGTACAGAAGGCTCTTGCTGATGTGAATGACTCCGTTTGAAGCCATGAGATCGGACTTGGGAACTTGCACAGAGTTCACCCGCACGCCGTCATTCCCCTGGGAGAAAGTATTGGTTAAATTGTGAAATAATGCACGTCATTTCAAAACGAAAAGGAATTCACAAACGTGTTTGTGTTTGTAAGAAACTGGAATCGACTTTTGTATATTTATTTTGTGTCGAGTCATTTTTACACGTATTATCTTAGATTACCTTTCCAAGTCTCAAATATTTAAATAGTTCATTCTACTGTAGTACACCATATTGCCCTGTAGGTCATTTCACCCTAAAAAGTGTACAAATATTATATTTATTCCTTTGAAACCTGAGAAAAGGATAAAAAAGCTTTGCAAGTAGAAACAGTAGTCTATTGTAACATCCTGTGTGAAACAGTGTTGGCATGTATGATCAAGTAATCCTCACCCTCCCATAAAACCTACAGAGTTGTTCAACTTTTGAACCTCATTCATTTAAAATCAATCTATTCATACACACTTTAGTAACGCCTGCAGGGGTATTAACAGGCATGAACCAGTGAGGAGGGGACTGTCGGGGGTTTTTAAACACTTACAAACAAGACTTTGAGGTAACTGCCCTGGAGAGATTTGAGCAGATTAGTGACTCCGGACTCCAAGCCTCCGCCAATGAAGATGCCTTTGCTGAAGTGGTAGAGCAGGATGGTTCTGAGGGCATTGGGATCCCCTGATCACAAAAAACAGAAGTGATGCGTACGAGTTAAATACCCTGGTCCTGTAGTACCCCTATCTTGAATATGTCCTTTCTGCCCTGACACACCAGAGACGTCTCAGGTTCTACAGAACAATCGTTGGAAACCTCTGGCGTTATATAAGAGAACGAACATCTGGAGACTTACTCTTCAGAATGGAGATCTCTCTCTCAGTGAGTCCAGCAAGAGCCTCATCGCTTGGGGCAAACAAGGTGAAATCTCCCTCCTGCTTCAGCAAATCAGTCAGACCAGCTGCCTCCATCAGAGACAAAAAGATCCTGCAACCATGAAGATCACAAGTTCAAATGTAGATTATTATTTATTCTCATTATTTCTACTGCAGTAAAATCATTCCATACGTCCGATTTTGAAACTGTACAGCAACCCCTAGGGTGACCGCCAGAGACACGCTTCTAAAACTGCCACAGCACTGTCTGAAATATAATCCGAGAGGAGGAGCTTTCTGAATTGACAGGAAACATGACGAACAGCAAGTATAGACGCCTCGTTGCCACACTATTTTTTTCCCTCAACCATTTACAGAGTCTGGGGCTCTGCATATACCAGTGGTTTTCCTCTGTGCAGATGTTTTACTGAAGAATGTTAGATGAACTCGTTCAAATATTTAATATGCATATATATATATTTTTTTTTTTTTAAAACTGGCTGTCATAAAATCCACTGGCCCCATCTTTAAAATACCAAAAATGCTACACACCTCTTGACATTTCTCAGTGAGGTCAGATTCCTTTCTAAAAAATAAAAGACGGATCGGATTGGCTGATGGTTGCATATACCCGTCAAAAATTTGGGCATACCTGTCCATAAGAGTTTTCTTCATGTTTACAATTTCTTACTATTTTAGAATAATGATGAAGACAGCAGCACTATGTAACACATATGGGATTCATGTAGTGACCAGGAAAATAACTTTATTCTTAAGAAACAGGATTACTAGTCTTATATTTGATTTATTGCGTTTTTATAATAGGAAATACTAAATAAATCTGATATGTTAACTTGTTGAGATGTCATGTGTTTTTGTTGTTTTTTTTGTTTGTTTGTTTGTTTGTTTTGCAGTAAGTAAGGAAAACAATATATTTTGGCCGGATTTCAATCACTTCAACATACACTGCGGTTTTCAAAGACTGCCCCTCTCTTTCGCTGACACATACGCAGTGTGTTTGAGGAAAAATTTACAGCCGAAGTACTTCTCAAAATCTCACAAAATGACCAGAAACTAGCCCTAAAATATGGGCATTGGATAAGGAAAATGTCAGCCTCTGCATGGAAAAGGAGTTCACCATGGTGAGCACACACTTCTTTGCAGTATCAGCAGTTCACCATGCACAGCTCCATAAATACTTTTTCCCTCTCCAAATCTTTGCAGTAAACCTACAGCAGAAATCTTGTACCTAGTAGATACTGTCTGTATTTCACTTACTCTTCGTTTTCCCCTTTGTCCGAGCAGTGTTCACAGAAATTTATTAGACTTGACTCTGATTACTTGCTTCGAAATGAGACCTTGGCAATTGTGGACTATTTGTGCAATGCACCCAATGGACTTTCTTTTCCACACACAAACTCGTTCCAAATCTACCCCTATGTGGTATAAAAACATGACCAGGGTTGCCATGCTTGCATATATGAAGAAAACTCTTCGAATGGGCGTGTCCAGACTTTTTACCGCGAATGAAAATCCTACCCGAAAAAAAAACAAAAAAACACTGAATTGAATATCTGTCTCTTACTTGAAGCCTCCATGTTCAGTCAGCAATTGGAACATGTTGGATTCAGCTGGTTTGATCAGAGTCTTCATGAGATGGAGCGCGCCGTTGGTTCCCTCTTTGCTTCCTCGAATCAGGCAGGCGTTCTCAATGCAGACAGCCTTTTGAGACACATAAGTCATTTGAACTCTGGAATATAGGCACTGGAGTATGTGATATATCTCTGTAATTTCTTTTGTCCTTGTCGCATTACCAGCTTGTGCGTTCAATATTGTGATATTTTTTACACGATCGGCTGCTTGTTTTGGTTTTTATTGCTCCATTTTCCAATATTTAGCTTAACTGGTAATTGCCGATTATTGGTGATTTTATAAAGAACATAACTGTTTAGGTTTATAATGACGTTAAATCATAATAGGCAAGTAGGCTGACTTGGGACATGTATGGATTTGTTTCTGTAAGCAGAGAATGCAAACAATGATTTCAACACAACCCTGAGATTTCACATCTCTTAAAACAAAACCAAACAAGTGAAAATGTTTCGATGAAGTTCTTCCCTGCTACCGTGCCGTGGTTGGTGTAACTGTCGAGACTCACTGTGCGGTAGATGAACACCCTGAGAAATTTTCCTCCCAGAGTCTCCAGGCGCTGGCCATTAAACAGCTGACTCAACACAATCTTCTTCTTCAGAATGTGGTTTTCCAGAATGACTCTCAGGATACTCTGGTCCATGGACATGACCTCATCTATGGCAAACATCAGCAAGAAGAAAGTCTGAGTTTCAGGAAATTTATTTCACTGCACTGTGACACTCTTATAGGATGTATACGGTCTTCTGCAAACTGTTAATAATTTTGGTTTATGAACAAAATACAAAGGTTGGAATCGGAATTAGTGACTGCACCTTTTTTTTTATTATTTAAATTTTTTGCAAATCGAACGTAATTATGTTTATTTATTTATTTATTTATTTATTTATTTATTTATTTATTTATTTTTAATTCCGTGCAATGTTTTAAATTCTGTATTGTGATTTGCACTAATTCTTTAGTCCTACAGGAATTTATTTCTTTACTTTTTTGGCTTTATAAATCGCTATTTATAAATTATAAATAAATTTATAAATTTATAATATTTCACTTTATAAACTGAATTATATTTTTTTCAAAATGGGTCTGCGTTTATTTTCCAGTAGAAGACTTCCTACTCTTTGTTTCTGACCTTTTGTTGTCGCAATTTTTCATCCTGTACCAACTTTTAATTTCACCGGCTAAATAACTGCAAAATTGCAATAACATTGTAATTGGTTGAACGGCCGTTCTGACAAAATCCCATACCGGGATAAAGAAACAGATGTATTTGAATCCAAAAATTCTAGAGGACCGACCAATCAAGAAATTCTTTTCTCCCTTTGGTATGCATATTCTCAGACAGCATTTTCACTTATAGTTGCCTGGAGCCTCGTCCTTCTTAATTATCTGCTCCATAAATAAGATAAATTACCCTTTAACGACAAACAACAATGTTTCCACACACTCTTAATCAGAAATACTGTACATTTATATGGAAGTGTGAAATGAACCAGATGCACCACTTGGGTGGTCTATAGGTTTATTCCTGGGGAAGGACGCTGTGTGATGATTATCTGATTAAATGAAATTACTATAATGTTTCATACTGGAGATGGCCAATTATGTCCACTGAAACATGTACGTTCACTTTTACAAGGAAAAAGTTCTCTTTTACTATCTGTATATTCTCTAGTCTGTGTCTGTAAGGATTCTTGGCATCGGGTAATTATTGTGATGATATCCCGGAGCCTGTTTGGGATTCCATGTCATTATGTGATTTAATGGTCTATATAATAAACGTCAATGCGCTACTAGTCCACGTGTTGGTTATTTAATCCCACGTTTATCATTAAATCAATCTAAAATATTACGGATAGAAGGCATATTACTATTTTACTACCACGTCAACTAATAGCATATCCTCATTATAACTTCATTAGAACTTGGTTTTCTATACTCATGCAGAAAAAAAAAAAATTACACACTCGATCACCCTTTTCATGAGCAGCAGCAATGGGAGTGAAAGAAAAGAAAAATAGAGTGTGCCAAGAATGAGAAAGGTTGATTGAAACAGAACATTAAAGCAATAATTCAGCGAGAATTATTGACACAGTCAAATCCTGCCAAAAGTGATAGCCGCATGAGGAATTCGTTTAGAGTAACGTACCGCTGAAGGCTGCGTTGATGGGAGCCAGCAGTGTGTACTCGGCCTTGGGTCTCATGGCTGCTGTCAGACCCAATTCCGACACCATATCACCGAAGGTGGACTGTGACTGGCCAACCAGCTCCAACACCTGCTTAGCTTGTGGGGAAAAGTGCCAACTGGGATGTTCAGAATTTAGTTCATGAGACATTTGCAGAATTTGCTAATTAGCTGTTAAAATCATTTAAATATTTGAAGAAAAAAAAATTAGAACCGGATATATAAGATGCAGCTAACCTGAGTCGGGCATGAGCACCTGGTCAATCAGGTGGATAACTCCATTACTGGTCACAATGTCCTTCTTCAGCACCATCTGGACGCCGTTAACAGTGAGGCTGTCTCCATCACAGCCAATCTCAATGTTGCTGCCCTCCACAGTCTCATATGCGGTGCCACTCATTATGGCCTCTGAGCACTGGACAGAGTCCAAGAGGTGGTAATTGAACAGGGCTGTGGAAGAGAATGGAACTGCATTTGAGGACACTTTTAGTAGCTCTAGAAGTGATTTAAGAACCAAAATATAGATTTTGTTATCGCTGTAAACCAATTAATGGATATCAGGGATGTAACTGAACACCAATATGTTATCTGGAATGAACAGATCATGTGTATAGAAGCCATACTATTCTTTCTTTTTTGGTTTGCCAGAAAGGTTCCTAGGACATCTGATTGAGAATAGGATTATAATAAAAACTTAGCATGATTGGGATATAGGGCAGTGGTAGCTGAGTGGTTAAGACAGAGTTTGAATCCCAGCACCACCAACGTGCCACTGCTGGGCCCTTGAGCGAGGCCCTTAACCCTCAATTGCCCAGTTGTGTATATATATAAATAAATAAAAATGACATGAATGTAAGTCGCTCTGGAGAAGGGCGTCTGCTAAATGCCATGAATGTAAATGTACTTTTATGGTTCCATGAGGGAACAGTCACAGCTGTCATGCACATATCTAGTTGAGACAAATCATGAACTTGAGTGAGGTAGCCGAGGAACTGTCAGAGCCTGAATTCACACATCATGCTGACATTCTACCTCTGGGTATTTTCCCCAGTGTTTTTCAGTGTTTCCAGGGGAATACTCATAGGGTTCATGTGTGCTTAACGCTTCAGGTTTAGGCCACACCCACTTTAAGTTTAAACTCGAATTGAGCCTAGTGTTGGTGTTTTACACCCTTATTTGAGATCAAATTTTGGTTGATCTTTTGTTGTTGAATATGTAACATCATGGATTGTTTTTAGTAGTTGTCTTCTCGGTATTTTTCTCCTTCCTGTAATATTTTCTTTCCATGAACAAACCTCCCAAACTCACTATGATGTAATTTGTATCTCCGCCAGGTAGTAAATGCACCACAATGAACCAGAGTCTCCCTAAGAGCCCTTGGAAGTCTTGAGAATGGGCCTTTCAACAACTCCGCACCATTCCCCTTCAAGTGGAGGACACGTTCAAATGGCTGTCAAATGGATGATGAGGGACTGTTGAAAATGCAAGAATCTGGACACTGCCTATTGGATAGTAAAATCAGCAGCTGTTTCCTGCTTCACTGCACTTGGCACTGAGCAGAGATTGCATTGCTCATTTTGCCTCATTTGATCTTTCTCTAAGGCCTACAGTTCACATTGGAGCTATGTTGGGGGGGGGGACGTGCACCGTTTGGGCCGTGAACATTCCTTTGGACAGTCGCCCCATTGCAAAGACATTAAAATAAGAGATTAGTATATGAAGAGAGAATATTTCTTTACTTGAGCAACAGCTGAAGAAATAGTCCTGAAGTCCAATGCAAATAACAGTGTATGACCATATTTCTCACCAAGGTACTTCAAATAAAACAATAACTCAATCTAATTGTCAGTGCAAACTTAAATGTGGCTTTGCTGCTGTTTGCGAACTGGCTGAGAATTCCCAGTGCTCAGAACAGGCTAGTGTCACCATCTGTTTAGAATGGGGATGAAAAAAAAGATGATTGATGTAATATCAGCACTCTTGATTCACTCAGATCAGCAAACATGTCCTGTGGGAGTCATCACACTGTTTTCCTTCGGCTTGTACCTCATTAAAAAGGAATAAAGTACCACAGTGTGCAAAGGCCATCTATACACAGACTTGTTTTTTTTTTTTTGCCGTCCAGGCTTTGTTGGAAGAGTAATTCCAAGGATGTAAAAGCATTCTAGAACACCAATTTACCTTGGAGGGCACCTTTGTTACCCATGAGTCTGTCCATTACTTCGTTGTCCAGCTTAGAAAAGGCATCATTGGTGGGAGCAAACAGAGTGAAGTGGCCAGGCTTGCCCAACTTCTCCAACAAGCCAGCGTTAGAAGCCACAGTCTAAAACGAAGCCAAAGCCAAATAATATTTAGTCAATCTTACTCCTTAAGAAGGAAAAATATCAAATTCGATGCAGTATAGTAAGATCTCTGCTGAACGGGTTCGTCGGTGGTTCTTCGTATAGTCAGTGATTGAAACTTTCTGAACAGGGACTCCATAGAACCAGCCCATTCAAGAACCCTTCTCTCGAGTGTATATAGACGTTTCTGCTGATTGTGATGAAGAAACAGTCACTTACGTTCAGAGAAGACAGATCATCCTCAACTTCAAGCACATCCTGAATGGTGTTGCTAACAGCAGTGATGACACGATCGATGACATGCACCACACCATTGGTGGCAACCTGGTTCCCATGAATGATCCGGGCACAGTTGACAGTCACCACCTGAACAACAGAGAAGGAATGAAGCACTTCATACTCCATATTTAGTGAACCAATTGATCGATTGACTTTGTTACATCCTTTTAAAGAAGTCTCTGAAACACCTACACCATTGGGATAGTGGTTGATGAAGAGAGTAAGGTCATTGTACATAGACTTGACGGTGAGTCCATTCTTCAGGTCTTTGGTGAGGAGGCGCTTGTTAGCCATATGGTAGTGCAGAGCATTGTACAGCTCAATGTTGACATTACTCACCAAAGCACCCCTCACTTCCTGGAGAGAGAAAAGAAGAAATCATTGTTAAGGAACCACATTGATAACAGGTCGTACTTTGGCTTGGATTCAACCTAATAACCTAATAAATTGGGAGATTTAAGGATTTTCATTAAATTCAGAAAATGTCAAGCTGATAACTGAAGGAACAAGCCACTGGACATTCCAACTGGATTTCATCCCTGTTTTAAAACCTTGTGGTTTTAAACAGGACTTAGAGTAAAGAAGTCAATATACTAGTAATACCGTATCTAAAAGATCCCAAGCTTCATTACTGGGGGCAAAGAAGGTGTAAGATCCCGGTCCTTCAATCTCCTCCCTCAGTTTGGACAAGGCCGAGTACTGCTGAGTGGTGATCGCATTAACCAAATCAAGGGTGCCGTACACATGGTCAATGGGAGCAACTGTGGAGAAAACACACGTATATGCATTACAACTCTATTTCTTCACATTGGCCAGATTCATGTCTTTCCTGAGAATAATGAAATGATATAAAATACATCAATACATCAATAGATTATTTGGCTGGGTAAGGAATAAGCAGTCGGTGACGTGCAGTTATCGGGAAATAACCATGACGTGGAGGTGTGATGCAGAGACCTATTACCACCCTGAAGTCAATTAGTCAATTAGAGACCAATTAGTTTGTGTTATCACTTGCATTATAGCAGCTATAAACAGGCATTCCCTCAACAGTCTGTCTTTTTGTCGCTCCCTTGCTAAAGAGAGGCTGAAGTGTCAAAATCCTGATGATGGTTCTCTGGTGGAAAACTTACCGGCCGTTACAACACGCTCATGCCTGATATTCCTTCCATAAATGTTATACAAACGTCTCCTTACAGAACACTTGTTAAATAGCACCATTTTAAAATCGGTTTACTGTTATACTTATCGTCTCGAGTGTCCGCCATACAAGTCGAGTGCATTCATATAAACCTTAGCACTACTGCCATTGAAAATTAAATCAACACCTTCTGACCAATCAGATTCAAGAATTTAACAGTGGTGTAAGATGTATCATTACAGGCTAAGAGGTTGTGTTTATATCAATTAAAGCTGCTTACCAGCAGGACAGCCACGCATACCGTCCAACTTCATGTATCCTGGGCAGCATTCATAGACTACAGTACTACAAAAGAAGAAATAAAGACCCTTTAATTGTGCAACCTCTTTCCTGTAAATTCATCATAATGCAGCAAAAAGCCCTGAAGCGTAATCCCATTACATTACAGACTCTATAAACTAGCGGAATAAGCTTTATGGACACTTCGGCATGTTCCGTGTTTCTGAATATGCTGTCCATCAACCGTCAACTCTCTGTATAATTATAGAAATATGACCCGTGGCTCTGTGGTTTGAGCAAGCATGCCAGACTAGCATTACTTTCACGCAACAGTTCTTTGAAGCAAAACATTTATCCCACTCTAGCATTTTAGCCAATGTGGTTAACAACAGGGGTAGTGTTTATTTAATTAATTTATTTATTTTTGCCATTGTGTTCTAAAATCGAATTTCCAACCAAAGGAAACATTGGTTTGGAAGTCAGATTGCTAGGTAGAATGCCAGGAAGAAGAAAGAAAAAAAAAAGGCGAATTGTCATGATAGCACCAAAGGGGCTTGGAAATACTTCCCATCAACCCCAGCATGTCACATGTTTTCAATCATTCGCACCTGTGTCTCGTTTCACCATGATTAGACACCAATATATGAGTTCCTGGTTTTCACCGTCTCACAAGCTTGTGTTGTTATGTTTGTGCGTTGCCATGTCTTTATCCTGCATGATTTGCCTTGTATCTTCTGTTCAGGATTATGGTGGTTGTTTTTGGTGTTTGGGTTATTTGTTTGCACTTTGTATAATAAAAATCTGCATTCATAATCTTTTCTACCTACCCTCTTGACATTAATATTCAATATAAACCAAGCCTTGCTTAGAATTAGCCTGCTGTAATTGTGTATATTGTTTGCGATAGCTTTTCCATCCATCCATGCATTTTCTATACCGCTTGTCCTTTAGGGTCACGGGGAACCTGGAGCCTATCCCAGGAGGCATGGGTCATAATGTGGGGTACACCTTGGACAGGGTGCCAATCCATCACAGGGCACAATCATACACCCATTCATACACTACGGACACTTTGGACACGCCAGTCAGCCTACCATGCATGTCTTTGGACTGGGGGAGGAAACCGGAGTACCCGGAGGAAACCCCCGCAGCACGGGGAGAACATGCACACTCCGCACACACAGGGCAGTGGCGGGAATCGAACGCCCAAGATATTTTGACATCCCTATTACTTTGTCTAGCCCAGCTTTTACAGCCCCCCCCCCCCCCCCCTTGATATACAGCAACTATGAACAGTTGTTCCCTTTCTCTTTTATTCACTCTCTCAAACATTATAAGACAAACACCTTTTTAAAACTAAAAAATAATTAATTTGAATTAATGAAAAAAAAACCCAACTTGTCATGTTACAGAGAAACCAGAAAGCACAAACGCCACTAAATGTAACAAACATTATCAAGCGTTCAAAGAAATGTTACAAGAACAACTTCTAACAAAAAAAAAACCTCATCATATCAATGCTTACATGTTTTTCTTTGTTAAATACTCCACTATACAAGTCCCTGTGAATGAGTTGCTACTATAGAAACATTAACATATGAGAACATAAGGAGTATAGTGTGTGTGTGTGTGTGTGTGTGTGTGTGTGTGTGCACGGGGGTCGTAGGAGGTGAGGGTTAGTGGGCTGCAGTTCTGGAAAGTCCCCACATCTGTAAATGATTCCATATGTTTCCTCAGGCTGGGTGTTGGAACACCTGGCTAGACGAAAGCATACAAGCCAACCTGGAAAAAGGTCCATTGATGGCCTGTGTCTACGAGACAAAGTGGAAACCAAGGGGTCCTTTCATGAAGAACACCAATCATGAGTTGAGAAGAAATTAGTGAGCGGTTCAAAGAGGAACCAGAAGCAACAGACAGGAATCGGGCAACATTTATTCTTATTTTTGTTGTTGTCTGGGAACAAGAGCACCGAAGTCATGGCAGAGTACCAGTCTTCACTGTGGAAAGAGCTTTGTAGCACAGAAATCAGGGAGGAAGGAAAGCGGCTCAGTGATGAGATCACTGCAGTATCTGTTACGCTTCTAGGCGACTTGCCAAAAGAAAACAAGACTGTTTTAAACATCTCTCCCATGCAAGGAGGAAGGCCTGACTGTTGTTTTGATAACCTGTAGGATTTTTGTCACAGCTACACTTGAGTTTCCTTATAAGATTTTAATTTTATTTTTTTGTCAGTAATGGAAGCAGTGGTTATTCTTCATTTAATTACAGAAAGTATTAAAGTGAAATATTCTATGCACATGTCAAAATATTTCGGACGGTTACCAAACGGTCTGTGCATTTATTCTTGGGTCACCGGAAGCCACACTCTGATCTAAAGCTAGATGAATGAACTATCTGAGACGTCTAGAAAGGTACTTTCTATTAGGATGACTGGCAACCATTGAAGTATGCTCAGAAAGTTTTTCAACTTCAAAAAAGCTCCACGGGTGGTCTTTTTGGCAGCTAAGAATGCTTAATTCTCCAAATCTTTAAAGAACCCTTGAAGAACCATTTTTCTTCCAGGTAAATGTGTGGTACAAAAGTCCAAATTATTGGTACACTTATTTTCTAGAACCTAGAACCTGTCAGGTATTTAATATTTAGCTCATGGTTCTTGGTGAGTTCTTAGAAAACAAGGGGTTTTTCAAGAGTTATTTAATGGTTCATTGGATAGTTAAGGGTTCTTAGCCTCCTAGAACCCTTTATAGGGAAACAGTCGTAGAGTTTTATATAGAAAGTTAAGGGGTACCCCCAGAGGACCAATGAAAGAACCCTTAAGGGTTTCCTTTCTTGGACTTCAGTGGTTTCCAACCCTCCTAATAGTAAGTACGTTCTTAAAAAACTTAACAGCTTCCTTAAAGGTTATTTGAAGAGTTAAGGGATCTAGCATTATAAAGGGATTCTATGTTGAACTCAAAAAGATTAAAATATTGTATAATAGGGTTCTACTTCAGACTTCCAAGGATTTATCCAGAAGGACATAATGTTCTCAAATTAGTCACCAACTCTCTTGATATAGAGGACCTTCCTACTCATAAAGTAAAATAGGTTCTTTAAAGGTTCTTTGAATAGTTAAAGAATCTAGTTTTTTTTTTTTTTCTGAAAGAGAAACTATGTGTTGCAGGGTTCTACATCAAAACTTTAAAATCTGATCCAACTCATTAGCATTGTCTGAAGATGCTAATTAGGTAGACCAAATATGTCAAATGGGGAATGAAACTAATCTACAGAAACAAGAACCCTGTAGGTGCTGCTGTACAGTAGTATTACAACAAAGCTGGACCATGTTCAGCTCTGGAGGAACTCTGCACATAAGGGGAATATTCATAATCGAGTTGTGGATACAGATGCGGTTATTTCCGCTGTTAAAAGAAGGGTTGCTGAGTCTACAGAAAAAGACCAGCGGAGAAGCTGTAGAACATCTGAAGCTGATGAGAACGTCTGGTCTGGCAGAGCTCCATGTTTGAGGAGCGGCGCCGAGGCAAGACCAAGAGCTCTGGGGGAGCCGGAATCCTGGTTCTTTGCGGCCAGTTTGCTTCATGGCACGTGAGGTTGTCTCTCTTTCAGTAACCCATAACTACCCCCTCCCCCCAACCCCCTCCCCCCCGTTTCCAACCATGGAAAAAGAAATGGAAACCAGAAGCATCACAGACTCGACATGACCCGATATTTGTGGGCCAAAAACCAGAACCGATCAAAGAGTCATCATGAGAAAATGTCACGATGGCTGGAACAGGAACGCTTTGCAATAATGGATTTGATTATGCTTTTCCTTTTCATCATTTTTGAGAAGTTTGCCAATCAGCTTACTGTATCAGAGATGCTTCCCAAACACCTAATTGGTAATACAAAGCCAATGCTCTGGTTATATATATATATATATATATATATATATATATATATATATATATATATATATATATATATATATATATATATATATATATATATAAGGTTACATTCACATCTAGCAACCAGATGTGCGCTTTGCCTGTGGGTGGAAATTTAAGGTGAGCTGTTTGAACATAGCCCCAATGCTCCAAGCCAGTGGTGTGGTTTGTTTTAATCATTAGCAGCAAGTCCTGTTCTCAACACTTACTCATAACATCGCACATCATTTAAAGCGAACGATATTAGTAGATATTTCATCTAGTTATCAGATCATAACGGTAATAAAAACGTCTTCCTAGGTTTCATGAAAGTCATGAGCGTGCTTGAATCCCCAGCTCTTTATTGCAGTATGAAAACAACTGGTCTGCTGGAACCTTTAACCTTTGACCCATGGAAAGTTCCAGCAGACATGTTTTACAGGCCCAACGAGTAATAAAAATTGTCCCACTTACGCTTTCTTTCCACAGATGGTTCCTTGGTACCAATTACGGCAAGTACTGAAGTACTTCTTCTTGGTTCCCAACACATGCTGGAGTGCGCACACATTCGGTCTGAGCGGAAATGGCAAAGGAAAGATTAAATATTGAGTCAAACCACTACAATAGATGCATTAGGAATGCATGAAATGCATGGATGCGTTCATTAAAATCATTTTACTTTGATAAGGTACGGCATTCAAATTAAAAGGCTTATACATTGCGAGCGGATTTTGGAACGTTAATTCCGCGCATCATGAGATAATATCGTTAAAAAAGGAACATTACTGCGATATGTAAAGATGATCAAATGAGACAAAAGTGCAAAAATATGAAGAGAAAATGCAAAAAAATATACTTTTTATTCACGAATGAATGCACGAAAATAAAAACTACTAATCACTACATACATCTTATTAATGTTACATTAATAAGAAAGAAAAAAGAAACAAAGCTTAAAGATGAATGATAATCAGTTCTTACCCTTCTTTCTTTGCTCTTATGCGGCTGTGGCTCACTATTTTATCATAAGCAGAGGAATCTACCTGGTCAAAGGTAGAAAGCGCAAAGAGTGCAAAGACAGCTGCAAAAAGGAGCTTCATCCTGACACCTCCTTTAGAGGGAGCTCAGACAGAGAAGTGGTTTCAGCCGGGAGAAGAGGCGCTTATATAGTCTGGCTCAGCGTGACTCCACCAGCCTCCCCTGTTCACCAGAGAGCCTTTTGGAGCTCACGCTCACCTATGAGTTTATAATATGTCGTGCCCTGAGGAGAGGGCTGACAAGAATGAACACAGGGGTGGAGGTT
Source organism: Ictalurus punctatus (assembly GCF_001660625.3). Classification (NCBI taxonomy): domain Eukaryota; kingdom Metazoa; phylum Chordata; class Actinopteri; order Siluriformes; family Ictaluridae; genus Ictalurus; species Ictalurus punctatus. The sequence continues at coordinate 23,651,682 of NC_030432.2, forward strand.
GTCAGAATTTTGATGGGATTTGCCCAAAAACTTATACCTTGGGGAAATGAATTGTGTGTGTGTGTGTGTGTGTGGGGGGGGGGGGGGGGGGGGGTTGTTTTAGAGCTAGTTTATCTTCAATAGGGCTAAATGGGATAAAATTAGATTTATGGAGTAAAAAAAGAAAAAACCCCACTTTTTTTCTTTATTTTCTTCTAAGCTTTGTACTTCTTTTTCGTTTAACTCCATTAGAAACGATTGCTCGTGATTAAAGAGGTCGACGGTCATTCCAAGAAATGCAAATGGATATTCGTAATAACATATTACGAGTTTGTTTGTGTTCCATCAATCTTTTTGTGGCCACTGAAAAAGAGCTTCTCTTGATCTGCCAGCTTGGCACTGTTTCATTCACACTGTTCATTTTTGCCAGGAAAATAGATGACAGTCCCGTCACACACACACACACACACACACACCCCCCCCCCCCAAAGAAAATCTGTCCTTTTGGCAACGTGTTGAAACCCTCCATGCAAATACCGAGCAGAAGCAGGAGTGAGGTTGACTCCTGTAAGTGCAATGCTGCGGAGGTTGAGAAGAAATCCTTGCGTAAGATGAAAATCTGTTTACCAGACGTCAGCATGTGATGGAGAGAGGAGCCTGAGATCGGTTCGGATCCTGAGAAGCGTGAGGATGGAGGATTGTAGGTGAGACGGGAGGCTTAAACTAGCGGCTCCCTCTTGTGGCAAAGTTTTGGTAAGGTTTCCAGCCACGAGCGCGAGTGACGAGGGAAAGAACAATAAAACCAAGAAGTACAGGGTTTTAAACGTAGGCAGTAAAACTGTCCGTCTATGAAAAGTTATTATTTTATTATTATTTTGAATACTTCAGGTTTCATTTATGTTACATGCAATTCATTTATTTTCAAATGTTTATTTGTTTTTGTTTTTTTTTACAGGTTTATTTTTTAACTTATACTAATTATCAGTTCATTTTCAGACATTTAGGATTTCACAGATGGTGCATATGTTTATTTTGCATATTTTCACATCATATCATTCACATTCATTCTGATTCATGTATTTTGTGTTATTTGTTATGTTAAACAATCACACACAGAGCATACATTTTTACATTTTCACATTTTTTTGACATCATCGTTCTTTTTTTTAAACATGATTCATGATCTATTTCCAGACACGTACAGGGCATTTGCTTTTATTTTCCACATTTAAATTTATTTTCACATACTATTTCTTTCTTTCTTTCTTTCTTTCTTTCTTTCTTTACAAATCATTCCTTTATTTTCAGATTTTAAGATTTCAATTATTATTGTTATTATTGGTAATAATAGTATAATAGTAGTATATAGTAGTTATAATAATAGTATTCTTATTCTTCTTATTATTATTATTGTTATTATTATTATTATTATTATTATCATCATTATTATCATTATCATTTTTTGTTATTATTATTATTATTGTTGTTGTTGTTGTTGTTTCGCAATCAATTAATGTTTCATGTATTTTTTACGTGATTTTATTACATGATTATGGTCAATTAATTTATTTATTTTTTATTTTTTTAAAACAATTTTTACAATGAAATGTTTGCTATTCATGATTATTTATATAATAATATCATATATTTGATTATTAATGATTATGAGATGTCGCAAGATGTGTGAGACACGCATTACGTGTTGAAATGCACTATATTACATATTTATTCAAATAATCATCTGATAACCGTGAGAAATGGGTGTAATTTTTCTATAAGGGCTATAATAACAAAAAATAGTACATTGTACATTATCCTGTATATATATATATAATGGTTGTATGTGTTTAAGCTATAGTTTCACCCAAGCTAACATTTCGAGGAAATTTGCCAGCAGCTGTTTCCAGAATCCTTGTCATGCAGAACGTGTCTGACTTACAGCTAAATGATAGGCTTGAGGAAAAAGTGACACTGAATATTTGTTATTATCTGTCACTTAGAAATGTATACATGTTCGAACACAAATGCACAATACTCTTTGCTCAATCGTTTGCAACTCCGGAGCACTCTCTCCTTTTTTTTCTTTCCGATCCTTCATTTCTCCTTTTCTCTGCGTTTCTCTTTGATTTTGGACTGGAATGCAGCACATCCTGTGTCATTGTCCATGTTAGGGATTGTACATGAAGGCCCTGGTAGTAAATATCTCCACGAGACCAACCGCTAGATAAACTTAAGCTCTTACAAGAGCCTGTTGGATGACAAACACACAGAGGATGAATGGAAGAATAAATCTTAGGACGTGTGAAAAACGGCACCGCGTACAATACGTCCTACTGCATAATGCTCTCAGTCATACTTTTCCTGGAGGAATTGTGCTTAAAACCCTGTGGATTTCAGAAACAAGGTGACAGGAGTATTTCATCTAGAACGGTTCGGTATCTGGCTCTGCCAGACATTTTCACAACATATCTCTTTGGAAAGGTTTTTGACATCGCTGGCATCACAAATCCGGGTCTGAAAGTGCTAATCCTCCGAAACAGAGGAGTTTATATGGTGCTGACAGGGTGGTTTTAGCAGCACTATTCAACAGTAGTTGACTAGAATATAACAGGACTGCTATAATGTCAGTGAAAGCTAAAATGTACATAAAAGATGATGCGCACACAGACATATCTAACACACTTGACTGTTTTGAACTTTTGGGGACATTTGGCTGGTCAACTTTCTGAAGGAGAGGGTGGGATTGGTCAAGATTTTTTGAAGGACAGGGTGGGATTGATCAAACTTCCTGAGGGAGCAAGCGCGATTGCTCATAATTCCTTTGTGAGCAGATAAGATTGGTCAGACTCTCTAAGGGAGACAGTAGGATTGGTCGTTTGTGAGAATGTTTTGGGGAGCGGGTGGGATCGTTGAGAGTTCCTTAAGGAGCAGGCAGGATTGGTCAAATTTCCTGAGGAATTGTGTGACATTGCTCAGAAATGTTTCAGGAACAGGAGGGATGTGATACCATTCCTTTGGGAGAAGGAGGGGTTGCTAAGAAATTCTTTGGGAGTGGGTGGAATTAGTTAATCTTTCTGAGGGAGCAAGAGGGATTGGTCTGAATTTCTTCAGAAGTGGTGGAAATAGTCAATTTCTTCGGAAGTGGTGGGAATGGTCAGTTTCTTTGGAAGTGGTGGAAATGGTCAGTTTCTTCGGAAGTGGTGGAAGTGGTCTGAATTTATTTTGGAGTGGACAGGATTAGTTAAACTTTTTGAGGCAAGATTGGTCAAACATCCTGAGCGAGCAGGCGAGGTTGGTGAAACCTTCTGCGTGAGATTGGTCGATTTTTTTTGTTTTTTTTTAAGGGAGTGGGTCAAACGTTTTGAGAGAATGGTGGTATTGGTCAAAATTCCTTCCGGAGCAGGCAAGATTGGTCAAATTTTCTGAGGGAGCACGTGGGTTTAGTCAACTTTCTGAGGGAACAGGTGAGATTCTTGCTTAGAATTCTTTTGGGAGCAGACAGGAGCGGGGGTCCATCACTTCTACTGTACAATAATAATTCACATCCTGCATTGAAAGCCCTCCATTACAGAAAAGCCTTATTTTTTATACAGCTTCCACCAGGTGGTAGTAAATCTGTAGGATTAGAGCAAGCTGAACCATAAACTACATGTGCCGTATTGTTTTATTATATATATATATATATATATATATATATATATATATATATATATATATATATATATATATATATATGTGTGTGTGTGTGTGTCTAATGCCTGTTTTTATAGTCTCATAAGTTCTACGTATTAACAGTGTAAGTGTGTGCTCCAAACTCTGGTAATGGTTTATTATTTTTGGAAAGTACCAAAACCTTGTAATAGTACACTGAAATGTCGTACAGGGTCTAGAAATGAACATAAAACATCTCAGCTGGATGGTTATTTAGAGTACCAAAGTGGTATGTGGAAACATCCTCACCTAAAATGTCACTGTAATACCGCATGTTTAAGCGGGAAGATAAACTGTATAACATCTGGATAACCTGCACGCTATTCGACCTAAAAAGGTAACAAGATGAAAATTAACCCTGTTAAAACCTAGATCTTGGGGACTGTAAAAGGAAATGTTACCAAATATGGATCTTTAGTACGATCAGAGTCCTGAAGTAGGAATAAAACAGTGTGTAGTGTTTGAGACCTTACAAAACTGGACTTGGAAAACAGGTTAAAAGATATACTACTCATTTGTTTTAGTACGTTATGTAATGTTTATTAGTTTCCATTGAGCATAATATGTAAGGCATAACATACTAAACCCAGGTATAGTTCATAATGCGAAATGTTAGTGTGTAGACTAACTTCCAGGTGTTATACAGTGCTACAGTTGTTTAGAGAACACGAGCATAAAATAATTTAAAGGGACAAAAAAAAAAAAGATGTATTTTTGATATATTCAGTGTAGATAGAATCCAAATATTGTTTCACTGAGGCCTGTATTCAGAGTTAAGAACACCTTCAATTATTATTATTATGAAATTGTGCACATCTGTATCCAGAGCTCGGTATGGTCTATACTCTTAATTTCAATGTGTTGAATTTATTGGACCGTAAATGGAAGCATGTCTCAGTTGCTCAGAATGCTGCGTGTGTTCTTTTCTCTGGCATGTAGCTATACCGACTCCAGTGCCAACTTTTATACGGAAAGCCGTGTTTTGAAAGTAATACGCACAAAAAGCTACATCGGATTTAAACTGCATTATATGAAATATATAAAACTGCAATTAGGAAATATATAATAATCGTATGAATCGTCCACACATCTGCGCACGGTGGATTAGTGGTGAGCGCGTTCGCCTCACACCTCCAGGGTCGGGGGGGTTGGATTCCCACCGTGGCCCTGTGTGTGCGGGGGTTTCCTACGGGTACTCCGGTTTCCTCCCCCAGTCCAAACACATGCATGGTAGGCTGATCGGCGTGTCCAAAGTGTCCGTAGTGTATGAATGGGTGTGTGAGTGTGTGTGATTTTGCCCTGCGATGGATTGGCACACTGTCCAGGGTGTACCCCGCCTTGTGCCCCATGCTCCCTGGGATAAGCTCCAGGTTCCCCGCGACCCTGAAAAGGATAACGCGGGATAGAAGATGGATGGATGGATGGATGGTCCACACAGCTGCAGCATTTTAACCCCTAAATATCACACTTTCTGGCGTTGTGTGCTTTAGTGGACTTCTTAGAAAGTAATAAGAACTTCTAGTTCATCATGCATAAAACTGAGCTTTTCTTCATTTGTCCTGTTTCTCTGTTATTATTATTATTATTATTATTATTATTATTGCAATGAGTGGGAACTGAATTGATGAACAAATCTGCAAACATGGCAAACAAATATGATTATCACGATTAGGACATGACAATTAATCAGTAAACCTGAAGGTATTCACATTTTGCACGGTAGTCTGGGAAATTTCCATCAGGCAACCCCGTGGCTGAATTCTGAAAACGGATGAAAATGAAGAAAAATAAAAAAAAGTCTGCCAAATTTTGACCAAATCGAGTTTCTGTGTCAGTATAATTTACTGTGACATCACTACTTTAGGAAACCATCATATTTCTTTTAGGTTGTCTTCTAACCTTGCCTTGGTTGTCCTCCTCCAAAGATCGTGTTGTTTTAGTAGCCAGTTTAACAAACGCAGCTGTAACATCCATCAGTCTGAATACATACAGTACTGTATACTGGGAAACTTCTCAAGTGCGTATTATTGTATCTGTCTATCCACCGCGTCATATTTTAAAACCCATGAAATGCAATCTGCTTTATCACGTTTAAAGAGTGGTCTAGACACAACAACAACAACAACAACAACATCAACAAAAAAAAAAAAACCCTGCATTAAAAGCTTGGCATGAGAAAAACCTGGCAACCCTCCAGGCATGAATCCTTTAAAGTCAACTCTGAATACAGCTCTAAATATGCATCAAGGTTTTTTTTTTTATTTTTTTATTTTTTTAGTCTAACGTGTTGAGCCATCGCTAGGTGATGTAATGTAAGGTAGATGATGCTACACTGCATAACGTTACATGAGAAATGGTTCGGACACAATTCAATGTTATTGTCTCAAATCGTTTGCATTTTGAAATTTCGACACTGTTTAAACAGTCGGCTATCTAAGTGCTCAGAAGATGAAAGGAGATTGATGGGGGGTGGGGGGTACTTTTTTTTTGCACACGCTAAAAAGACAAACAATGAAGCTTAATGAAAAGTACATGGGATTGTTCCTGGATTACGCAACCTACTTTTGTTGTAATTAAACCGAGCATTTTCCGCCGAGATACACAGCATGCGATAGCGCCGTGTTGGCCTTGAATTCAGAAGGTGCTGGATATTCATTCTTCATTCAAAGACAGCTGAAAATTGCAACAGGCTTTGGCCTTTCCCTGAGACTTCAGATTAGAAGGATGTCTATTCTCGGACGTGTGCCAGTTCCAGCCTGACCGTACCTCGCCTCGGCACACGAGCATGAGAAGCGACCTGATTCTGACCTTAAAAGGTGATCTTACTCATCAACTCTCTCAACTTGTTTTCACGTTATGTGTCTGTTGGTGAAAGAGAGCAGATCTGATCTGCAGTCTCAGCTGGAGCTGGCTCTCTTTCCTCTCCCTCCATAGACTCATCCCCGTCGTCTGTATGTCCCTGAGCCAGCGGACGCTCACGTCCGTCCTCCTTCGCACGATCAGATTGCTCGATCTCTAATTCCCGGTCCTCTTCAAAAACCGCATAGATATTTGTGTTGGAACAGTGATTTGTCTTTCGCTTAGAGCTTTGGAACAGACCAAAGTCATTGGAAATGTCATTCCTGTGCTTCTCTTTGGCAGAGGTTTCAGGCAAGGACACGATCGAGCCGTTGAGGAGGCTGCTCCGAGGCTCCAGCACACATTCGGAGCTCAGCTCACATGAACTTGGCTTGATCTTGAACTGGTGCAAACAGCCTGGATGTGAAGAGGCTGACGTTCCTGAAACCATCTTGGTCCCACGCAGAGAATTGCCCTTCAGCATCCCCAGTACCTCATAGCGGAAACTGGAGATGTCCTGCTTCAGCTCCTGCAGGGAGATAAAACTGACCGGTGATCATTTTGTAGTGGTTTACATGTTCTTAGTGATTATCCACAGGTGATTATGCTCACAACCCATTCGTGGCGTTAGGGCTGGGCAATATGACAATATAATCTTCATGATTACATCACAATATGCTTTTCTGGGACATCACACACATATACACTATGATCTGTGTAAAGCAGAGAGGATAAAGGGAAATAATACATGACGAAAGCCTGTGGAATCTCTTTCCTGCTTTCAGTTTACTTAAATACAAGTCATTAGCCACAACAGAGATTATCCTAGGAAGCCTCAATGCTTCACGTTTGCAGTATTCGCCTCTGAGCTATGCCAATTAATTTAGCTTTATTCCTACATCGATTGGTTCTGCTACAGTATTTATTAAGTACTCGGTCCAATCCATAGAAACACTCGGATCGCCGGAGCCACATCTGGACCGCTGTCTGCTAGTGGACAACCCTTAGCGTTTAACATACTTTGAGACCTCCGATTTTAAGAACCCGTAAATATATCTCGGTAAAATAATGCGGAAATGCTTTCATTCACTTTTTAGCCTCTCTCAGGATCTCAAAGATTACGCTGACGTGTAAAGCCTGGCTAGCCGAGTGTGATTTCCTGACACTGTGAATGTTGTTCAAGTTGTTGGATAGCGAAATTTAGTGTGTAGTCAGACACCCGCTGTCAGAATTGCTTCTGCACCTCAGTCAGAAGGGTGTTTTTTGTCCCGTTTCACTTTTGGGTGCAGGCAGATTTTAAAATGCTGGATCTTTACTTGTGTTTTACAGAAAAGAAAATCACTTTAGGAACGTCTTCAGAGCTATATATATATATATATAGTAGAAAATGTCAAAGGTTCAGCAGGTGAAGGGTTTTCCCAGGATGGCACGAATATAATTTTTGCCCCCCTGAAAAGAAGCTAAAACAGATCATTCGTAACGAGAGTACGTTCATCACCTTGAAGTTTTCTTCCGTGAGTCCTTCCTCTTTCTTGGCATCTCTGATCATAGCCGCTACATATCTTTTCACCAGGTTTCTCAGAACCTCCTGCATAAGGAAATGAAAAAAAAAAAAGTCATTCACAGGCATGTCAATGTGAACACCTCTTATTCTGATAGTAGTGCCTTTTAACATACCTGATATTGGTGACTGAGTCTTACTTTTTCAGCAGCTCTTCTCTAAAAGAATGAAAAAAGAAAAAAGAAAAAAACAACCCAACAAATCTGTAGTTATTTGGTGCACATGTTTTTTCCATTTAAATCTCTTATGGAATGAAATTTGGATGGTCTAGTCTTTAATAGAAGGTTTTTCATCACTCCTGACAGAAACTGACAACGGGTTATTTACACTCATCTCGCACCCGCATTTTCCTTACGGAAAGGAGTCACAGTCCAGCTGTTGACCATTTTTCAGTTTGAAACATCTGCATGAAAAGTGATTCGTCTGGCTTTTGAAAAAAAAAAAAAAAAAAAAAAAAAAAACAGAAACGTAGATATGCAAATGCAAGAACTCAAAACTGGACATAGCTCCAAGTCTCCTGTATTCGGTGCTAACGTTAAAGCAGAGCATCAAATGATCACACCGAGCCGTTACGTCGGGTTATTTAAGGATGCGAAAGTTGATTTATTACTTACACTCATCTGCATTCGATTACGACAAGCAAATTTATGCAACGTGTCATGATACAAATGATTAATAACGTACAGCGCTATAATCTATGAAACCATCGCGAGCGTACTCCAGTTTCAATTACTTTATTTAAAAAAGATATTCAGCTCACCCCTAACATGCCAAATGTTTCTGTACTCCTCAACCTTCTTCTGAAAATGTGAAACTTAATCCAGTTAATGAGGTACCACATAGATTTGGGGCTGGGGATAATGTTGAACGGCGGTGGCAGTGTACCTCCTTCTTCAAAATAGCTCATCCACAACTTAGTCCTGGCAAATTTCCACTCAATGTCAGCATGATCCTATAGTGAATAAAGACCGTGGTAAATCATGCTGCAGAATGCTCATCCAATACGAATTCGGCCCGTTCAATGGAAGCAGGCAATAAGTCAAGACAATAAAGTCAGTATTTGAGATAGGGTCGGCTATAGCACTTACTGCAATGTGCTGATACGAGTTGTTCATCATGGCGATGAGCATATTGAGGAGCACCACCAGGGAGATGATGTTATAAGTGCCAAACATCGTGGCTCCTACAAACTCGGTGAACTTGTGGTCGGCCTGAACGTTGGTCACGTACAAACTGATCAGACCGAATATGGACCAGAACAAAGACTGCAATGTTTCGAACAACCTATAAGTAGAGAAATCAATTATGATCAACCAAGTCTGGAACACTTTATTTTAAGGAACACAAACTGACGATGCATTCGGCTTTATTCATTACCACCTACGTTAGCACAAACTCGGATACGTGATATCAGGAAACGACTAATAATTCTATCAGGGTGGGAAAAGTATTCGAAAATTGAGACTTCAATAAAAGTATGGATAACGGATCAAAGTCCTACTCGGTTAAAAAGTGGAAGTATCTAGCCAGAAATTTACACAAGTGGAAGTTAAAAAAAAAAAAATGAAGTTTCGAATGTATTCAAGTGTTAAAAAGTATATATTTTTCTACTGATGAAATTGTTGTGTTTTTTATATGAAAAGTAACTTTTATTATGTATCTAAAACTATCTGTAACCTCACTGATCACATGCATGATTAATGACACCTAGCCCGTCCATTTTCCGTACCACTTATCCGACACAGGGTCACGGGGAGCCTGGGGCCTATCCCAGGTGACTTGGGGAACGAGGCGCGGGACACCCTGGATAGGGTGCCAACACATTGTAGGGCTAATGGTACATAGTTTGCTAATGAATTAATGCACAGTAGTAGAATATCAAAATACGTCAATAACTAAGGGTTAAAATGTATTTGACTTGCTGCCCGGCCAGTTATGTTTTCTATGCTTCTAAAGTGATTCTACAGTATGCTAGTCTAAACTGGCATTAGCAAAGAAAACAAGCTAACGTTGTTATATAGAGCTAGTTCATTTTAGCAGATTAGTGATACTTACTTCAACATTATTTTTCAAATTAGATGAAGTTCTAATTTGTATAAAATGAGGCGCCTCATGTTATACGAGTACTTTTATTAAATGTATTTTTTCTACATTGCTGAACTTGATTGGATGCTAAACTATATATATATATATATATATATATATATATATATATATATATATATATATATATATATATATATATAAATATATAGCATACAGTCATTGGCTGGATGATAGAAGAAGAGATTCATGATTTACAATGAATACTTTGAAAGCCCCCCCCCCAAGAAATGTAATTAAATAAGAGTCCAAGTATTTAATTTCAATAATACTCAGATAAAGTATCAATAATACTTACTCAACTATTTTCAACCACTGGTGTTAATGCACAATAAACACTTTGCTAAGACTGTTATGCAAATTCATCATGTAAATGCACATCTTCCTAAGGTATAACTGGCAACACATCAGTCCTATCTGTGCTAGATAGTGTTAAGTAACTTCTACAGTTTACTACTTCAGAGCCCAATAAGTGACTAATAATTCAAGACGTGGTTCATTTTTTAAAGTAGATTGTAATCATCACTAGTTCTCATCAGCACTGTTCTACAAGTGTAGAAGAGACGTTAAACCATAATTCAGTAAGACCGATTGTTTAATGCGTAACGAATACGCCGTGTATAGCGGTGGTGGTGGCGGCGGCTCAGTGGTTAAACGCTCTGGGTATATTGATCAGAAGGTCAGGAGTTCAAGCCACCACTGCTGGACCCTTGGACGAGGGCCTTAACCCTCAATCGCTCAGATGTATAAATGAGATAAATGTAAGTCGCTCTGGATAAGAGCGTCCGCCAAATGCCGTAAATGTAATACGTGTTTGATTTGGGGTTAGACATAGAACAAGGTTATAATTAAAGTTCCTCGAATTAAAGTGTTACCGCACCAACTCTAATTTATGCATGTGTTATTCTTGCGTCGAGTAGATATACGAACGTTGAGAAAGCGTTGTTCTGCTTTTCACAGCGGATGCCCGTGCAGTTATCGATGCCCTTGGTCTCGTAGTAGAAGTAGAGCTGGTTGAGTCCGTTGGCGAAGGCCACCAGCACCAGGCAGTAGATGAAAAGGAACTTTAGGATGTCTAACAGCATTCGGCCCAGTGAGATCTGCAGAGGGCCTAGGTGAGAATTGGCCGTGAAGAGAGAGATGAGGCGCAGAGAGCTGAAGATGTTAGCGATGGCGAACACAGCCTCGGCCACCAGTGTGGGGTGCCACATTTCCCAGCTTTCCCTGGATTTACATTCGCTGTACTGTTGTGGGACAGAAAGGCTTGTGAATGGTCTTATCATCATCATCATCATCATCATCATCACCATCATTAGCATTTGCAATAAATAAGGTGTAGATTGTCTTATTACAGTCAGTCTTATCCTTAACTTTCGGTTTAAGCTTGGAAACGTCTGCTCGAGTGTAAAGAAGTTTTCAGCATTCTACACGATCTCAGGGAAAAATGGCCGTTACAGACTGTACCTTTCCTTGTTGCTGGGGTGGTTCTTTATCTTTTGTACCTTTAATAAGTATCTTTCACCTGGAAATGTGAATCAAGTGTACCTTTAAGATTTAAGGTACATAAATAGACCAGAATTACCTTTGAAGCCAGAAAACATTCAGTCTTTGTTTATCTTCAGATTTATTTATGTTACTTGTCACAATAGAATTTTTTGTTCATGGACGTGAACTGCAACAAAACGGATTTTTCTTTGTGTCGATAGTTTATAGGTTAACACAGCATATCTTTAGTTCTGTCTCATTGATACAATGCAGAGCAGAAATTGAGAGACAGGTCTGCTACAGACGCACCTTTCTATAGATCCAGAAAAAAAAACCCACTGAGGTTACCACCCTAGTGACAAGGTTATTGTTTTCCTGGCAAGGTAACACTCTCCATTAACATTATCCATCCATCCATCCATCCATCCATCAGTACTACGTTTTCTACACAGGGTTGTGGGGGGACTGGAGTCTATCCCAGGGGGGCTCAGGATGGTGTGCCCAAACGCAGGGCACAATCGCACACATACACTCACACTACGGACAATTTAGAGATGCCAATCAGCCTACGATACATATCTTTGGACTGGGGATTAAACTGGAGTACTCAGAGGAAACCCTCAAAGCATGGGGAGAACACGCAAGCTCAGCGCAGGGTGGAGGAGGGAATCGAACCCCCAACCACGCAGGTGCGAGGTAAACGTACTAAACCGCCATGTCCCACTCCGCTAACATTGAGATTTAGTCAAACGCATCTGACACGACTAAATAAAAGTTCACACACATGTAAATGAGCAAAATGTTGATAACTTACTGAACTTTCATCTCCAGTTGTAAACACTGGAAATCAGTGAATTTTGTTCATGTTCATTATCACTCTGGCCTTCACTTTAGTCTCGTATACACCAGGGATGTATTGATAACATTTTTTTTTTATTTTTCAGACCAAGTACAAGTAAATATTTTTATTGAAGATAGGAAATGCTTGTCGATGTCAATACCTATACCAAGATGACCAACCTACTCGGTATTAATCAATCAGGGATGTCATGGAGCGCTCCCGTAAGCGCTGTATTTTCCTTGGTTTAAATACGGGCCTTGAAATGTGCACGTGTGTGTGTGTGTGTGTGTGTGTGTGTGTGTGTGTGTGTGTGTGTGTGTGTGTGTGTGTGTTCATGCACTTAATCTACTAGGCTCATTCTTTATAACATTAACAAGTAGATATTACATGAAGCATATTAGCTAGCTACCTAAGTTGGATCCAGTGGGGTTGTAATGGAGACCAGCGGGGTTTTGTTCCATTTTGGACACATGTTTCTGCACCGAGGTAAATAAAACATGCTTTATCGCTGTCTCAGAATCCCTGGTTGTCAAGGACCAATAGTAGCTGACAGTAGAACAGTTTGCAGTCAGCTTTGTTTTGATTGCCATGATTAATTGTAAGATACGCTGTCATTTTGTATCATCTGTTCATTAGCATAACCAAGGGACACTATCCTTACATCAAACGGTATCATATGGTATCGGACGTTGCTATTGGAGACATTCTAATGAGTATGAGTCAATGAGCACGTTATTGGACCAATACCCAATATCGGTATCAGTACTGACGCATCCCTAATATGAACATTCGTCGATGCGGTCGATCATCATTCGGCTTATTTGGTTTATCATGTAACGTAATTACTTTGCTAACGTTACTTATATTGTATTAATGCTGAGGTTTGATTCACATGAACTAATGAGTGAAATGATGTCAGTTAATGGAACCTTAACGTAAAGTGTTATCCATGGCGATTTGAAATCTGTGCTTCCGCGACAAGAAACCTTATTTGCTTCACATACAGCATTTCAAATTAGGCCAAAAGCAATCCAGTTATAGGTTCTGGTCTATTTCATGCAAGCTGGGTTGTGGTTGTGTCCTGGCATCCTGATTCTGATGAGCTCATGGCTGTATGTAGGCCAGATGAATGTGGTAAGTTTGGGCCGCCACTGGGCCATCACTCATTCGCTATCTGGGTCACTAGTCTTCCTAGCATTGGCTATGATTACGGTAAAACAACTTACCTTAATGTATGCGACCAACTTCAGTGAAATGGTTGCCAAGTAGAGAGAGTTCATGACGAAATCCATAAGGTTCCACCAGTCGTGGATGTAATCTTGAAATCCACCGTCCCACATCTGCTTGATCTCCGTCCATATGAAACCTATTGGAGGAGCCAAACAATTTAATGCATTAGGTCAGTGTGTGTGTGTGTGTGAGTGTGTGTCTAAAAGGTCTAGCACTTACATACATATATCTGAACGTATGGTTTCCATAGAAAGTAGATCTGAACCCCTTTGAGAGGCATTTTAGTTTATAAGGCTTGAGAAAGACAACTGAGAAGATGAAGGGTTTCTGTCATGATTGCGAGATTCGTGACGCTGTCAGAAGTATAGCCTGATATCGATGAACTGTCGGCTTCAGGTGTTTAACGCGAAGGCGCTGCAAAATCCTTGTACCGCTTCAGTTTGTACTTCCAGGGGTAAATCAACCCTTAGAGTCATTTTTTGTAATAGTAATACAAACATAAAAGGCACGAGATTGAGGCACTGGTGTCTATGGATGTGGAATATTCTCAGTATGTCTGTGATGTGACTGTGATGGATAAAAAATAAAAAAAAAAACCTACACGTTTTTGTTAAAGAAATGCGCAAGGAAACGGATATAGGGTTTCGTGTCTGTGGGTTGTTTTTATTTTGTTTTTATTCGTTTAGATTCACAATGAAGGTATTAATACTACTAAAAAAAAAAAAACAAGCACGTATATAAATTAGGCAGTGACTAAGAAACGTCTTCAATGGATCAAAGCTATTTTTTTTTTTTTTTTTTTTTAAATTATTAACAGTATTCCTGATGAAGCTTTTGGACACTTTTGCCATGTTCCCAAACAGCTTCCTGAAAGAGTTTCACCTAGGAGAAGTTTTACATGAACTGCTTGATTGGTAGAAACAAATAAAAAAAAAAGTACACAAGTAAAAAAAAAAAAAAAAAAGGAAGAAAAAAAAAAGACTTATTTGAAGTAAAAGCACCTTATCGTATTCATTGTGCGTTTTGATTTTGAAATATACATTAAGAAATATATACATACAAATATATACTTACAAATGAGCAATGGTTGCCAGTGATTTCATTTTTCCTTATTTTATAAGTATGACACTTGTTTATAGTGATATTAATTTTTTGAAAGTTCCCTGAAAACAATTTAGTCCTATTACGTTATACAGCTGTTTCCTCACCAGTTTCTTTTCTTTATCTTTGTTGAAATTAATAAGACAAAACAATTCAAGTTGTCATGTTACCCAGTTTCCCTTGTCAGAAAATTAGGTACGGCTTTACCTCTAACTGTTAGGTCTGACACTGGAGACTCCTTCCAAAAATACTAAATGCTCACCGGAGACATTTTAATTCAGGGCCTTTCAGCAAATGAAACTGATTTGGTATTCACCGAAATGAGATGACTCCAGCTTTGAATGATCTAGATATTGAGGATGAAGTCTTACCTAGAACCCACGGCAGGATCATCCACTCCACAGTGGTGGGCTTGGGGCCTTGGCGGTTGGGGTCTGTGGGAACAATGCGCTGCGAGGCCAGCAGGAGGAGGAAGAGGAAGGTCAGGTAGGATGCCGTATGGCAGATGAACTTGATGAAGGGTTTTCGGATGAAGAGTCCGATGCGGCTTTTAGGCGCCACCAGGTAGCAGATGGAGAAGAGGGGGAAGAGGAGGCCGATGAAGATGCACGTGATGAACTTGCCCGCCCAGTGGCGCCTCCTCCAGCCTGGGAACTCATCGTACCATCGTGAAGCCAGGAGCTGCTGACAGTTCGGTTGGGCTACAAACTGACCAACACACAAGCAGAGGAGAAGTGTATCACACCGATCGACTTGAATTCCCTGCTGAGATGAGGATGGATCACCGAATAAATAGTCCCGTCTAAAAGCTAGAGGTGGCGTGTATGGAGTGTATGTGGTCCTAGAGGGAAAAGAGTTCCTCAAGGGTTTTTCCATAGCTAAGGCATCTTTGGGTTCTACTTGGAGGGTTTTCCAGAGAAAGAAAAAAAAAATGAACCTTTTAGGATGCTAGATTTAATTTTCACGTATGTATTTATTTATTTCATTTTTGATGAGTGTACGGTAGAGTTTTAATTCGATTTTTTGTTTGTTTGTTAGGCTTTGTTTGTTTGTTTGTTTTTGTATGAGAATCCTTGCAATTGAAATAATGATTTGTTTTTGAATATTAGTGCTTCTTTAAATGTAAACTGGGTGAAATCTGATATGTTTTTATTTGCTACAGTGGCGTACAATCCATCTGCTGCTATGTAGCCTTCTGTATTTATCTGTACAGTTCGTATTGTGGCCGCTAGCATGTGCCGAAGCTAACGAGCGAGCTCACGTCTGAGTCGTCACGGATAGCGACGGCGTGCGATTTTCAGGCACACGACGTTTTCTTTCGTGTACTTTGACTTTGAAAGTACTAATGCTATGCTAACGATGTACACTATTAACCTTCTTATTATACACCCTATGCATGGGGTGTATGAACATAATGGGACGTTGATATTACTAAATGATAACATGTGGCATCAGTAGCACGTTATCACCGTGGCAGAGGTACTAACCTCTACGGTTCGTTCATAGCATGTACGGTTTTTGACGGTGATAAAGGGAACGCCTGAAAACTTGCTTCTTATTCACTGTTGTGTGACCACTGCTTTATCTGAAAAGCAGAAAAGCAATAACTGCCTATTGATTGGAAGGTCGTGAGTTCAAATCCCAGCACTGCCATGCTTCCACCGCCGGGCCCTTGAGCATGGCCCTTAACCCTCAACTGCACAGTTGTATAAATAAGATAAATGTAAGTCGCTCTGGATAAGGGCGTCCGCCAAACGCCACACGTAACTGAACAGGAAATGATGCGAGACGTAATTGATGCGTTTGCTTCAGGTAACGGTTACTTTCGCTCGTACCCGAGCTTCCCTCTGAAACGGTTCATTTACATAAAACTATACCATTAATGATTCAATTAATCGCTAAACGCTCAATCTGTTTTCTTTCTACAGTCACATATTTGACTTGGCCACTTTTGACCTGAACAGATGAGACATCTGTCAAACATTCTTCTGTCCTTTGGTCTTTACACGTGGTTTTCATCGTCTAATCAGACCAGACAGTGTAACTGAAATAAAATCTCTGAAAACTCCGTTCCTTTCTGAGCGAATGTCTCCAGCCCTGTATCTAATCTCTGGTCTGATGAGCTGCCTTCAGCTAAATCATTTACATAAACGCATGTGACTAGATAAACCATAATAAAGATCTTCTACAGAAAATGAGCCATTCAGATGTTTAAAAAAAAATAAAAAAAAAAACTGATGCACTGATATACAGCCTGTTTTTTTTTTCTTTTTTCCACGTCTTTATCGCTTGTGCTATATTATACATCCGTCTGTCCATCTTCTATACCGCTTATCCTTTCTTCAGGGTCACGGGGAAATCTGGAGCCTATCCCAGGGAGCATCGGGCACAAGGCGGGGTACACCCCGGACAGGGTGCTATATTATACAACAGTTATTTCTGGCCGACTAATCTGATTGGACGAGCAGCGTTCCAAGAGAGCTTATATTTCCTATATCTGCGCTGGGACGTTTCATCGTGCGCATCACGTCATGGACATGGCAAATCATACTGGCTAATATAATATTTATGATCTACTGTTGATGCTTCTACTCGGGTCCATTAATTCATTTCTATGCAGATGAGACCCAGATGAATTTCAGCTCCAAACCCTCTACTTCACTTCCTCCCTCTTGCCTAATATACAGTCTTTGTGATATTATACACTGGATGTCAGTTAACGTTTTTAAACTACACAGTGCGAAGTGAGAAATCCTTACTGCTGGAACAAAGGCTACTCCGTGTAAGATTAATGACCTCTGTCTGACCATTCGACAGCACTGACATATTTCCATGGGACACAGTTCGTAACCTTGGACTCATCACTGAACTTTAATTCTCATATTTCAACAAATCCCGCCTTCTTTCGCCTCCGTAATATCGCTCGCCTCCGTTCTTCCCTCAGCTTTTCTGGCGCTGAAACCCTGGTCCATACTTTCATTACCTTGCGTTTCGATGACCACCGTCCTCTGTTCCATCACAGTCCTTAAATACGCTACAGTATGTGCAAGACTCGGCAGCCTGGTTACTGACTCACTAACAAACTCTGCCCACATGACCCCAGTTCTGTTCCATTTGCACCGGCTTTCCATAATTGCCCGCATTCAGTTTAACGTATAAAGCGTTGCAGGGTCTTGCTCCTGTCTACCTTTCTGAACTTCTCCATCTCTACCTACTGTACTGAGTCGCTCTCTCCGTCCCTCTGATACTGGTCTACTCTCTATTCCTCGCTCATCCATGCAAGTCTTCTACGGGTGAAACTTCTTTTAGCGCCGCTGCTCTGAAACTCTGGAGTGCTAAAACTTTTTATCATTTCAATCTAAACTTAAGACCCACCTCTTCACACTACACTAACATACTGCCAGCCCTCGGTAAATCCTCAGTCCCACTTTCTTCCATCGTTCTATCATATCTTTTTTCCAATCACTTGCATTTAAAATGTTAGTTTTGTTTTTGCTTAGTTTCTTTTCCTATCAGGCAGGTTATCCTGTTTTCCTTTAGACTCTCTGTACTGCCTATTCATTTCACGTGTCTTTTTTTAGGCTGTTTCTCTATATTGTATTTCTTTTTTGTTCTTAATGTTGTTTCAAGTTTGTAATATTTTATTGTGTAACGTGACCTTGGGTCTGAGAAAGACACTATATAAAATAATCATATTATTATTGTTGCTGTTGTTGCTATTATTATTATTATTATTATTATTATTATTATTATTATTATTATCATTACTATTATTATCATTATTATTATTATTATTATTATTATTATTATTATTATTATTATTATCATTATTATTATTACTATTACTATCATTATCATTATTATTATTACTGTTACTATCATTATTATTATTATTATTATTACTATTATTATCACCATCATCAATCACCATTATTATTATTATTATTATTATTATTATTATTATTATTATTATTACTATTATTATCACCATCATCAATCACCATTATCATTATTATTATTATTATTATTATTATTATTATTATTACTATTATTATCACCATCATCAATCACCATTATTATTATTATTATTATTATTATTATTATTATTATTATTAATATCATCATCATCATTATTATTGTTATTAGTAGTAGTAGTATTGTTGGTGTTATTATTATTATTGTGGTTATTATCATTATTATTATCATTATCATTATTATTATCATTATCATTATTATTACTATTGTTGTTGTTGTCATTATTATTATTATTATGATTATTATTATTATTATTAATAATATTATTCCATTATTATTATTATTATTATTATTATTATTATTATTATTATTATTATTATTATTATCATTGTCATTATTATTATTATTATTATTATTATTATTATTATTATTGTCATTATTATTATTGTCATTATTATTATTATTATTATTATTATTATTATTATTATTATTATTATTATTATTATTGTTATTACTATTATATACTTTCTAGGAATTACATTTTTGACTTGAATATGAAAGCTGTTCAGATGAAAGTGAAAAGGGAAGAAGAGACGCTCATTTCACCGGGAGCACCTTTAACGGCAATGCTTCAGCACTCGCCTTGTGGCTACATGCCTACACCGAATCGCAGCTGTGCCAATATTCAGTATAACCGCACACTTGCTTGCATGATACTGCTTCATTTCTTTCTTCTTCATTCAGTCTAAACTACTGAAAAGTGTAGCTGGGTCTGTATAGGTCGATCCCCCAGTTTATGACCCTTGATCCAGGAGAATTCATCAGCCGCAGTTTTGCGAGCCAGTAGAAACCAAGGAGGCAGAACTGTGCTACGTTTGGCTAGTTAAATGAGCTGCTAGTTAGACGAGCTGCTTATTGTTAACTAGCGTTACACAAGAGTTTTGCCTCCATGTTTTCTTACTGCTGTTTTGCACACATCGGAGATACAAAATGGACCTCTTGTTCACAGACACGGGGGTCTTTGTGGTAAAATTGTTTTCTCTCTCAAACATGAGTGTTCAGGAACAGCATGGCCTGTGCATAATAATGTTAGATAAGACTAGTGATGAAGTGGTAATGGACTAGTAGGCAGGAGGTCTGTCTTTTCCGCGCTGATTCATTTTGCCCTTCAACCCCGCTGAGCCTCTGCGATTACAGCTGACATTGTGATGAAGTCACCTTGCCCTCTCACTTCCATCAAATGACATTTTGAAGGAATGAGCGCTTAACATACGCTGCTAAAAAAGAAACTGTGGGTTGGTTTTTTTTTGTGTTTTTTTTCCTTCCAAAGTAGGCTTAATCTTTGAAAAAGGAAATGTAAAAAAAATCCCTTCCATTTCTTCCTCATGTCTTTTTATCACTTCTCCCTTGAGATTTGTCTCCAGGCATTAACCGAGCTGCTGCTCAGCCCAGGAGAAGTGAATTGGAGCCTAAGTAAATTACATCGAACGATTCCTCGTTAGACCCGAGCCAGTTGTTCTCTGGGTAATGGGGTCAAAGCTAACACGCTTTTAAGTGTTCTCCATCAGCTCTGATTACGGCTAGATGACGTGAGCCTGGACTCGTGGGTCTGATTCAGAAATAAACACTTCCTCAGAGAGAGTGCACGGATGTATTTTATTTATTTTTTTTCTCCCCCTTTTCATCATTTTACATGACGCGGCTACGTGTCGCTTTAAATTGCCGTTTCGGCATTGTTTAGTTACGACTGAATAACAGAAACGATCCCAGAACAACATGAGCGACGTCAAACGCAAAAATAAGGGTTGTGCATCACTCCGTGATGGATTCGCGGCATGAAAGTGCGATAAGGGATCGGAAAATCGTAATCATAATCTCCTTCTCGGCCAAGAGCGCTTTGAAACCATTAGACAGGTCTTTTAAAAACATTGTGCCTCATTTGTCAAGCTGGATAAGAATGAGTTGATCCGTAAACCATTTGCCAGAACGTTTACACGATAACTGCGGCATTCGTGGAAACTATTCATACACACTCACTCACGTTCGAGCCTCAACGGATCAGCTCGGCGTCGTATACGTGTCACGTGACAAGTTTGAATCACTTATTTCAGTGTTTCAATTATACGCACAGATGTCGTAAAGATCTCGTGACACTCACATGTTTCGTATTGATGACTTGAAAGAAACGATCCGTAATTTAAAACGAATAAGACTAGTCGTTCAGTTAGAACACAAGTAATGGCTTCAGGTCATTTTCAACGATGTCACTCAAGAAAAACTTTACAATCACTGATACGAAGCTCCAAAGGAAATTCCCCTACAATCTCAGAAACAAATGTACCAAACCATACCTTTCCTTATCACTGGTATGGTACCATCAAGGGTACATTTTGTGTGCCTTGGTGTCCAATTTTATCTGCAAAGGGAAGGTTTTCATTCCAACCAACCAGTGGCCACTTGGCTTCCGATCAGATCGGACACCTGGTTTAGTATGTTTGGTTTTTTTTTTTTTTATAATATGAATATAATAATGTATATTGTAATTGTAATGTACATTACAATGTACATTATCATTTAAGATACATAATTGGACCTTGAGGATTACTGATATACCTTTTTAAAGCGTCCCTCTAAAACCTAATTAAAAGTGACTTCACGGGTAAAATATACAGAAGCCCTAAGAGGTCATGTATTATTATTATTATTATTATTTTATTTATTAATTTATTATTATTATTTTTTTTTTTTTCCTTTCTTGTGATCTCAACATAACAAAGTCTCATGACCTCGGCATAAAGTAGTTGTTTTGTTCATACGCGATTCGGTCCTTTTGAACGAGTCACTTATGGTGAACGAATCGGTATCGATCACTGAGTCATTTCTTTTTTATTTCATCTTTGGGTTGCTGCTGATGGGATTCTCCAGGTGAAAACTGAAAAGTACAAATACGTATACGTATAGTGTGCCTGTACCGCTGTGAATCTGTCTGATTATTGCATCTCACGCTGTAGGATTCTGTCCTTGGACAGGAATATAACATCCTCTGCTGATGCAATTTTACAAAACTCTGACTTAATGCAGCATTCATAAGCCTCCAACAAACTTGGACAATTTTGCTTGGATGTCATAACAATATGTTTAGAAAAAAAATCAAATGCAATGACCACCAACTCCTGATCTCTATTATTAACATGTTTTTGTTCAAAAACAAACAAACAAACAAACATTGATAGCACATCACATACATGACATATTAATGAACCAGTCGCATTCTTGAGAGCTAACAAGCCCAGCATAAAGCATGCCTAGCATCCAACCAGCCCGGCGTTAATGCCATTTACACCAGGTTGTGTGAAAAATGCCTACAATTATTATATGTGTCACTAATGTCACAATATTGATTGGATCCCGAAGAACGATCTCTTTTTAATTTAATACGAGTCTCACAATCTCATTCAAGACAACATCATTAGGGCTGCTAATCTCAGAATCAAATTAACACATGGAGTGGGAGATGGGTTCTAACAAGCCCAATGAAACAAGTCCAAGAACATTTCTCGAGTGAATAACAATTACATTAACAAGACCGGCGCTAATATAGAGGGTTTGTGTGACTTGCACGAGTGATAAAGGCTCCATCATCTCAATTCCCTGTGTCTGTAGGCAGTTAAATAGTCATTCACTCTGAACCTATCAGTAGGTTTTTACGAAAAACAATTTCACATGCTGTCTAAAATGCAGATTTACCGTTCATGGGTTTATTACTATATACAAAAACTCATTTCATAATGATCAACAAGCTCTCAATTAATATACTGAAGCCCCCAATAGAGAGCATGACACATTCGCATTCTGCAATGTCTTGGAAAAACGTATAGCGAGATAATGGGCCAGTCCTCCATTCCAAGCTCCTTCATATTCTTAAGTTTGCACATGTGGACTGTCCTCTTCCATGCACATCATTTACGATAGGTCTCAAAACGACAGATAAAACATACATTTTCTCTTCCCACAACCTTTTCTTTGTTCGTGTGGCTATGTTTCCTACTGAAAGAGGCAACCGGGTTTCGGCTTAATACGTCCTGGTACTGGTAGAGTTTATGTTGCCGTTCATTTCCACAAAAACCTCAAGACCAGCTGCTGCAAAACCAGAGCATCACTGATCCACAACCATATTTCAGTTTAGATGGGGGAGCTTACCTTTATATAGAGGTTTTGGTATCATCTGACCATGGCACACAGTCGTGGACAAACTATGGATTTTATGGGTCGTTACAAGGAAAGGCTACTTTTACGCGACTCTTCCATACAATTTGTTGTGATGGAAGTGACATTTAACAACGTAATAAAACAAAGAAACTCAATCTGAGGCGTTATACTGACAGAGGTAAGGATGTTCTTGGCCATAACATGAAGCTAATGCCGAAGAAGTACAGTGTCGAGCTTTTAATTACACCAGACTACTCCTGACAGAACAACTGAGGCCCTGTTCACACCTGGCGTCGGTATGCGTCCTGGGTGATCTGCAGGGTTGGGAGGGTTTCTATAAAAATATATTCCGTTACAGTTATAAATTACCGCATAAAAAATGTCATCAGTGACGTAATCCAAGTATCACAATATGGAAGTCATGTAATCTGATTACTTTTGGATTATTTCAAGGTCGCATATGTAAATAAAATCCAATGTTTAAAGTGTTCAATGTTTGGATTCGTTTTAAGATTTGTTCCACGGAATGAAATAAAATATCAGATGCCGTGAGTGTACCTTCTACCATCATTTACACATCTGAATGGCGATGTGATACGAAGCAATATGATAACACGAAACTTAAAATGACCTTGTATGGCCGTGGGCGTTGTTTCGATATCGTCATGTGCAGCTATTGTCGAGCAACCATTCGACGCCGTACACAACAGCGCTTCGCTTTCACGTGTCGCTGAGAGTAGGCTAACGGTTGAGAAGCAGGAATTTGACCAATAGTTGTGAGAAGGCGGGAATTACAGGCGTGACGATTAGACCATAAGCGCATCATAATGAATCTAAAGACGAATCCCGGACGTTTTCTCAAATGTAGAAATCCGAAAATGAGGACATGTTCGGGAAAAAGATGACGTATGATCACGCTAACAAAAGCGTTTCAGAAAAATTCGGTTCATTTCTACCAAATTAACCTTGTGCAAAATTTATTTGCGCATGCACCAGGCGGTTGCTCACATGAGTCACGACTGGCGAGAGAGAACCAATAGTATCTCAATGCATCCCCCTCAATGCAATTTTACAAAGGCTTAGAGCTTTGTCTCAGACAAACAAACTAACAGTAAATACTGTAGCGCACGGTGGCTTAGTGGTTAGCACTTTCGCCTCACACCTCCAGGGGGTTCAATTCCCACCGTGGCCCTGTGTGTGCGGAGTGTGCGTGTTCTCCCCGTGCTGCGGGGGTTTCCTCCGCGTACTCCTTTTTCCTCCCCCAGTCCAAACACATGCACGGTAGGCTGATTGGTGTGTCTAAAGTGTCCGTAGTGTATGAATGGGTGCATGTGATTGTGCCCTGTGATGGATTGGCACCCTGTCCAGGGTGTACCCCGGAAGGATAAGCAGTATAGAAGATGGATGGATGGATGGTAAAAACTGGAATGATGTCATTCTTGTAACTGATTGACTTTCCCCTAGGCTGGGACTTTCATATCCATTCATTAGCAAGGCAAGAAAACTTTACACAATTATTAGAGTATTTAATTCAGTAATATAGAGTCATTCATTATTTTTTTTTTAACAACAACCGTTGTGTTGTTATATGTATAACTGATGGATATTAAAAAACTTAATGACCGTTGCTTTTGTGATTTTCCTGGAGATGGCTAAGTGTAATTGAATTGGGTGAGGGCCAGAAATGAGGGGTCTGCTTTGCGACGCTAAATGTTCATTTTATGGTACTCTTAATCTGTCACAGCACACTCAACACTCAACAACAGTACAGCAAACAGATGAACCATGTGTGTAGTTCCTCCAAAAGCCCTATTCATTCTGTTCCTAAGGACACACAATTTGAGCTGTTTCTATTTTTTTCTATTTTGACTCTTCAGTGCACCCGAATTACATGAGAATTCTGAAATCCAGGTTTGTTGACATTTTTTCAAGTTGCCATTTTTAAATGTGCCTTGCATAGGTATTGCATAAGTATTCACCCCTGGGGTAATACTAGGTTGAAGCTCTTTGTGTTGCAGTTGTAGCTGGAAGACTTCTGGGATATGTCTCGATCAGTTTGCGCATCTGGATGCTGGATATTTTGGCCCAATAGCTCATATTTTTCTTTTTCCTTTTTGCCAATCTTTCCTCGAGCTCTGTC
The DNA here is from genome assembly GCF_001660625.3 of Ictalurus punctatus. Lineage (NCBI taxonomy): Eukaryota > Metazoa > Chordata > Actinopteri > Siluriformes > Ictaluridae > Ictalurus > Ictalurus punctatus. Next base: position 23,676,855 of record NC_030432.2, read on the forward strand.
CGACTGGATGGAGACCACTGGTGAATGGTGATTTATTTTCAATTCTTGTCACGGGCCACAGATTCTAAATCAGATAGGGCACCTTCTGCCCTGTTGGAAGGTGAATGTCCGCCCGTCTTAATTCTCCTGCTGACCCGAAAAGGCTTTTCTCTAGAATCAGAGGTCAGGCATTGATGACAAGTAAGAAAGCCTGGTGCGCAGTCAGAGTTGTAGGTTATCCCAAACGTGTTCAGTGGGGTTGAGGTCAGAGCTCAGGCCACTCGGGTTCTTCCACGGCAACCTTCACAAACCTTAAACAAGTTTAGTTCCAGTGTAGGGAAATTTCTAATTTTTTCTAGTTTGTTGATTTTCTTGCTCAAAGACACACGATTCAACTCACTAGTTCATTCCCTGGCTTAGTGTGGGTGTTAGAGAAAGGAAATCAACCGTCCTGCTTTCAAGCATCGGAACTAATGAGCCCTGACTCGGGAGAATTTTTAAGAAAACTTTATTAGAAACCTAGTATTTCAGGCCACTCAGGTTCTTCCACATCGACCTTGGCAAACCATGTCTTTATGAACCTTGCTTTGTGTCCAGGGGCATTCTCATGATGAAACAGGTTTAGGCCCTTTAATTCCAGTGTAAGGAAATTTTAAAGCTGTAGCATACAACAACATTCTAGACAATTGTTTGGGAAAGGCCCACTTATGGGACTGATGGTCAGGTGTCCACATACTTTTGGCAACATAGTATATCTTGCCCTCAACCCTTGCCAGTTTCTCAGTCCCTGCTGATGAAAGACTTCCCCACAACGCAACGCTACCACCACCATGATTCACTGTATGGAAAGTGTTCTTTGGGTGATGACCCATGCTGAGATTCTGGCAAACACAGCACTTTGTGGACTCCATTCAACTAATTATGCGACTTCTGCTAGCAACTAGTTGCATCAGAAATAATTTAAGGGTATCACCAGAATGGGGCGTGCCCAGCTTATAATAAATAAATAAATAAAATATTTCGGTTTAACGACCAATATTGTCTGTCCCCTTCATTTGAGCATTATGGTCTATGTTGTGTAGATTCATGACATATAATCCCAATTAAGTTCATTTCAGTTCCAGGCTAAAAAAACATGGAAAAGTTCCAGAAGGGTGAATAATTATGCAAAGCATCATAAGCTGCACAGCTTTATTCAGATAAAGTTTTTCCCAGTATTTGTAATTGATTTGGACTGAGTCTGTGCCGTATTTACAGTCCACAAGAGTTTAGACTTGGTGTGTCGGGACAGTTGATGTTCTTTCCACGACAAGGGAAGAAAAAAAAAAGGCAATAAGCAAATTATGTAAAGTATCAAAATACAGTTTCTGATGAGCTCTAAAAAAAAAAAAAAAAAGATTTAGCATTATAAACACGTTTATTTTTGCGCATTAAAAATGTTCTTGGAGTAGGAAAAATAGACTTAAGGGTTCGAAATAGCAGCAAAAATAGGTTTCATTTCCTATGGTGGTCGGTAGCATAGCTTCTGGCAATTTCATTGCTGATCCATAACGTGATAATATGAGAGGGTGTGTCCTCATGCGGAAACGAGTAGAAGTGACTATCCTAGCGCCGGGGTTATTTCTGCACTTCTTCACAGCTACATTTATAGACTATTACTGTCTGGCAGTGATTTAGAGAGCTTACATCATACGTGTATATCCCCATTGTGCATTAAGTATACTGATTGTCGTGTCAAGTATATTTTCAGGCAGCATTGCCATTGCATTTTGTCCTGAAATAATCATGATGGAACTGATTAATTTCCCAAACAAGCCTATTTATTTCTTGCAGCTGTTTCTGTGGCAAATATAGGATTCATGCTCTGTCCTTATGTTTCTCAGGATTAGGTGCCAAGCTCTCACGGTTGCCATGAGTTAGTCCAGAGCCTCTCCCGAATGTTTGTTCTGTTACGACGTGCTTTGCTGGAGACTAGACTGGAAACTAGGCTGTTTTTAGGTGGGCTTTTGCTTTCTACTTCTACTCCCTGTCGGAAAGCATTAAGAGCATTCTCTTGGACTGCCTCGTGTGGACAAAATTTGCAAGTCTACACTGATTAAAAATCACAACGTGGTGGCCATTTTCCATCATTACACACTGGCTATTATGACTTTACATGAAGATAAAACGATGCCCTTTGTTTCCAAAATAAAACAGTTTTGCTTGTTCCTCTCCCGAACATTTTGTTCTTAAAGGTTTTCAGTGAAAGAACACCTTTATTCAATGGTACAATAGCTATCTGCACCCTAAAGGGGCCATTCACCAGCAGAGCATATGGCTTAGACCAGGGGTCATCAATTCCGATCCTGGAAGGCTGGAAATCCAGCCTAGTTTGTTGATTTCCTTGCTCAAAGACATACGATTCAACTCAGTAGTTAATTCCCTGGCTTAGTACGGTTGTTAGAGAAAGGAAATCAACCGTCCCGCCTTCAAGCATCGGAACAAATGAGCCCCGACTCGGGAGAATGTTAAAACTTCTGCAGCGTTCAGTACACTTCTGAGAAAACTTTATTGGAAACCTAGTAAGTATTTAACTTTTTTTTTTTTTTTTTTTTTTTTTGGGGGGGGGGTGTTTTCAACAAACTAAGATATCAACTAAAACGTTTACATTTAGCTCTAAATGTAAAGTAAAATAAACTGGATACAGAATTTTTTTTAACTAGACAATACATTTAGTGCTTAAAGGTCGATTTGTTGAGATTAGTCAGAATCTGTGATCACTGGGTCTCCAGAATTCATTCGGAGGAGTTCAACAACACTGAAACGATTGAATCCTTTTGAACACAAAGCCACACTCCCAGAAACTAGCCAGAAGGTTTATTGAGAATTAGCTTTACCGATGATTATCATGCCATCACTTTCAAGTCTTGAGGTAAGCTGTTTATTATGGACATTGCCGTACTTTGTTATCAACAGACTTTAAACATACCTAACATTGTTAACAGTGAATACTGTGGCTATAGACTGTTCATTATTCATTCAATTACATTTGAAAATGTATGACATGCCATTACGTTTAAATTACCCCCAGCAAATTATTGTCTCATCATATTAACCAAGCACTCTACAGTATGTCTGTCTCCCAGTGTTGCTATACCCTCACACTATAAACATGCGCAATGCACCACATAGTTATAAGAATAGTCAAGAGTGCCTTTGCTATCCTGTTTTCTCAGCCGGGTTTCTAAATGGTAAATGGTCTGCACTTATATAGCGCTTTTATCCAAAGCGCTTTACACTGTGTCTCGTTCACCCGTTCACACACACACTCACACACACACACACACACACCAGTGGTAGCAGAGCTGCCACGCAAGGCGCTAACTTGCCATCGGGAGCGACTTGGGGTTCGGTGGAGTTCAGTGGAGTCGTGTGGGTCGGAAATCGAACCGCCGACCTCTTCTCTTAGTTAGAATCGTTAGCTAACTCCCATGCAGATAAGACTGTGAACTCGCTAACACTGAACCCCAAAGCTAGAATGGTTAAGAGAGTCTTTGCTGTCCTGTTTTCTTTGTAATGAGCTCTCATGAGCTTTTAAGCTGACTGCCACATCTGGTGTTAGCTAATTAGCCTTGTTAGTTCTATGGGATTTAGCTAGCATTATCTATCCTTATCTTAGCTATCCATTACCATCAGGAAGCTGTTGCAGAGCTGTTGGACTTTAACAGAGAAACATGGCAAGCACGTCACACTCGACACTGTTGCTAATCTTATTGACAAATTCAAAAAGACTGGAGGTGTGAGGTGGACGTCTACGTACGAACATCCACCGACAAAAGCACGGCCAATGTGATCCTAGCATACGTAGTCCCCTATATATGGAGACTTTTGGAACACTCTGTATTTACACAATGTCCATTAGCAATATTATTAACTCTGCATCCCGCTTCACTCCCTTCTCCAGTAATAAGTCTCTCCATCATGGAAAAGCACTACCAAAGGATTACAGGAAAATTATGTGGCTGTACTGGACACTTACTGGTTTCTGGCATGTTTTTTTTTTTCCCCAAACCAATTGAGATGGTGTGAGAGTAAAGGGCGTGTAGGGCGTGTCAATAAAACGACTGACAGGAGGGCCGTGCAAACATAAACAAGCTCTACGGCCCATCATGCGGTTTTCCAAATGAGTTTATTTAACCACATAATATGCTTGTGCCTATGTACTTGCTTAAACAATGCTTTTTTTTTAAAATCACGTTCGACATAATTACCAGGTTATTTGTACTAATAAGCAATAAAAATGCCTATCGCTTCCATTATACAGACAGAGGACAGAGAAAAATCTTCTTTATTGTAGTTTCTTTACCCACTGAACACTATAATCTATAAACGGGAGTTATGGAAGTGAAGACGTGGCTTTAAAAAGGCTACATAAATGTAAAAAAAAAAAAAAAAAAAAGAAAAAGAAAGAAATGAAGAATTGTCCCTAAAAGACCTGAGTATGACCACACATGGTGTCAGACCTTAGAGCGAGGTCAGTTTTCACAGCAATAAGTCAGAAGAGACTGAAGGGAATAACTGCCCATTATGTGATCTCCAAGGTCCTGATCTTAAGACCACACCATTGGTGACGAAAATGACTTTTTGCATTGCTCATACAAACGAGCTACAACAGCCACCGATTCCGCCTTTATTATACATGTATATAGAACGTATGGTCGCAGGTCCGATCGCATATACTGTGTACCTGCATTACATAAAAAACAAAATCGTGAAAATGCTCTCTGCTAGAATGCGTTATGTTGCAGAAATCTACACACATCATTAAGGGGTTCCCTCTGAGGGAGCCAAAGAAAATTCAATACTTACTCGTCCTAACATTTTATTTCTAATGCAGACTTTCTTTCTGTTTCGTCAGCTTCTATCTTGCCGCCTCGCTGTATCTAAACGTTTTCGGCCATTCAGCTCATTTGGAATGACCTGGATTCGTTTTACTGCTTGGAAACCTCTGAGCTAGGAAGCCATCTGTGGTAGGATACTACATACAAAGACGAAATGTTCACTTAGAGCGACAAACCAATAAACAGTTTAGGTTTCTAATTTGAATCTTTTTTTTTTTTTTTCCTAAAATTGCACTCGTCTAAAGAACTTCATCAGTGCTGAAAACCGGGCAGCGAATATCTATCATTTTAAGGTATATAGATTTCTCAAAATATCTGTGTCTTCCCTTCGCAGTTCTGGGTGTGTTATGAATGTGATACGATTCCATTCCACGATTCCTGGCTGCTCGCTAGGTTGTTATTTGTGTCCTGTCATTTCTTATTTAAGGCGTGTTTGGATTTCTTGGTAATTTTCCTCAGTTCGTCTTCTCTACTGATCGATACATTATTCTTGATTGTTTTAACATAACAGTTTATGGCATACCTCCGCGAGATATTTGGCTGACGCGCCCATGTGAGCATCTTCAAATCGTTTTTGTTAATAACTATATTTTGGACTTTGTGTATGACTGTTATCTTGGAAATGTCATGTCTCTGATAAAAATAAATAAATAATAAAACATCATCAAATCTCACCCATTCCTCACGAAAGCATTTTTGTTAAGGTTTAAAATAAATAAATAAATAAGGTTATATCAGAAACACAGATATGCTCTGTTCCTACAAGAAGGGACTCACCTCTTTCTGTCGGTATTTGATGGCCAGTTTAAGCCGAGCCAGCTCGTTGTTGCTTTCTTCATCCAGAAGACTAAGGTCATCACGGAAGTTAAGGATAAGCTCCAGTTCGCGTGAGGAACGTGTCTGGTCCAGCAGGTCCTTTGCAAAGTGCTTACACTGATAAGACAGCTCCTCATACTCTGCCTTGAACTCGTTCTCCACCTTGCTGAGCTCTTGGAGCTCCCAGCTGAGCTGGAAGGCGGTCAGGAACGGGTCCTCACTAGACAGTGAGATGAGTGACGGGCTTGCCAGGGCCTTGTAGATGTTAAGGCGTAGGCGCGAGTGGCGGAGACTGTCCACATCTGAGCTGGATACGCACTCAGAACAGTTACAGCGCACCTCATGGGGCTGAGGCACTGACACACCTTTCTGTACCAGCATCTTAATAATCTCGTAATTGTTAGTGTGGGCAGCGAGGATGATGGGCGTAATGTCTGGGGTGAATTCAGAGAACTGTTTGTCCAGCAGGATAGGTGGAACCTGTTACAAATAAGAAAGATGGGCAATTATATGAAAAGAGCTGGAGGATAGAACACAGCATTGGTTGTTTTATATAGTTGCTTAATATGACCTGGAACATTTTGTACGATATCAAACGTTAACATGAAATATATCATTTGATTCCTTTCTGGTAAAGACAAACGACACAGTCAAACTGAAGACCGCCATCTTCTTACCTCTTTTAAAATACCGAGTTCATAGTTATTTCCTCTGCCCACGCCATGACACTAAACTCAAAGCTAATTCGCATGTTTGATTTACACTGTTATCTAGCTAGCTGGAAAATTAGCCAGGTTGCAAGCATGTGTTTTGAACATTTAATAATAACCCGTTGGCAAAACAGTGACGCCACATGATTTCACAAATTGCCTATGGATTTTTTAAAAGAAATCGCTTATATGAAACAGACTTAATCAAGGCTCCAGACTACCACCATCCCGTCATCCCGGGGACAGTAAAAATAGAGTAACAAGATGATGTAAAAATCTGTTCTGGGATGCGTTCGTGATGATAATGTTGCATGGGTTTACACTTAATGCTTATACAATACAGTATATACTGTAGCAGGTGAATGGATGTGTTGTAATATGGAAGGTGGGACTTGTTTTTAGCTTCCAACAACAACAACAACAAAAAAGACTACTTCTAAGCTGTGGTTGTCTGTGTTCTGTCCGTCTGTGGCATTTAATACACTGATTCATTTCAGTTTATACTACTCACTTCTGACACTGAAGCCTACAAATTCCTTCAACATAACTCTTGCCATTCAGTAGCACACCTACATGTTCCCATCTAGGAGACCCCAAGCTCCTGCTTCCATCCAAAATACCACAAGCTCCAATTCAGGGGACTACAAGCACCTTCTCACAACCAGGGAACTACAAACTCCTGCTCTATCCAAATTACCACAAGCTCCTGCTCCTCTCAAGGGACCAGCATGTAGTATTAGGACATTTATAGAAGGGATTTACTTATTTATAACCGCACTATCCATTGTTACCCAGATTCCCTTCTGAGTCTGGTTCCTCTCAAGGTTTCTTCCTCATATCGTCTCAGGGGGTTTTTCCTCGCCAATGTCGCCTCTGGCTGCTCACTAGGGAAAATTCATACATTTTACATCTACATCCTGAATTTATATATTTCTGTAAAGTTGCTTTGGGACAATATCCATTGGTAAAAGTGCTGTGCAAATAAAACTGAATTGAATTGAACACACTACTGCTTCCATCCAGGACGCCACAGGGTCTTCCTACAATCCAGAGACCACAAGCTCCAGCTCAAATCCAGCGGACAACAAACTCCTCCCCCCATCCCAAGGGACTGCAAATTTCTCCTCCCATCCAGGGCACAATATGCTCCTGCTCCCATCCAGGGGACCACTCGTGCTTGCTGTCATTCAGAGGACCATAATGACCTTCTTCCATCCAGAGTACTACAAGCCCCTTCTCCCATCCCATGAACCATGAGCTCCTGGTCTCCTCCAGAGCACAACAAGCTTGCTCCCTCTTTATACAGTGATTGCTGGACTCATTGCTAACCAATGTATATTCTTTATCATCTAAAATTCCTGCTCTATCTAACGGGAAGAACCCGTTATTCCCACTGCTGGCCAGAAAAGGACAGGCATGACCTGCTGACTCTTCAGTCTTTCTTAAAATGGTTTCCTCCTCACCACGGTCACCCTTGGGTCCTTGTAAAGCAGCTTTGGGATCTAGATTGCAAATTTTCCACAAGATCGAATGTTTCAAAGTGTAGTCTCCGTATTACTTTTCACACTTTCTGACACATTTTACTTCCAGAAATGACTGCCCAAGACCCCCAAAAACTACTCGCACGAAACTCCTGACCTGACTTGCACCGTGATGCGGTTTTCTAGATCGAACACGATGAGTTAAAGTATGGTCACAGGTGTCATGTCACCTCTGGAATGCTTGTTAAATCCAATTTCAGTATACACACAGATCAGCACAAAGAGCCAGCATACATAGTAAATATTTTCCTGTTCATTCAAACAACTCGAGCCAAACCTCTAAGCAAGCTGATAAAAGGCTGGTTGAGATAATGCGCACTCCTGAAATACAAATAAGGTCTGCAGTGCGCTAGTAAAGTTGAAAGGTACACGCTATTTAAATATCACTGCACACTCCAGCCTTCGCTATCCACCGTGCCTATCCTGAAAGTTTCTCAGAAGGGTAAAACATTTATAAAGTGTCATACATATGCGTATAATGTCTCGCTCCAGCCGCAGATATTCACCAGCGGCGTTCTGAATGTTCCTCTGAAAAGTTCAAAGGTTGCAGGCCAATCTTAAAAGGCGTGACTCTGACACAAAATCATGTTGAAGTGCTCTCACTTAGCTGCACTTTGAAGTTTCCAAAAAAATCGATGGAGATTCAATACATGCACAAGTTTCAAAGATATTATACTCATTAAGTGAAGGAAAGTTACAGTAAGCTTAGCAGTTATGCTGAAATAACTGAAACAGGTCCTGCAACTTAAAGCATATTCTGAAACATTAGAGTAAAATACCCTGTGCCCCATGCAACCTGGGATGTCCAGGTTTCCCCGTGACCCTGAAAAGGATAAAGCGGTATAGAAGATGGATGGATGGATGGATGGATTATAGTAAAATTGCGAGTTCAAACCCACATGGACAATAACATCCAAGAGAGAATAACTGTTTGTGGTTTGTGGATGAAAAGGATGGCAATCAACCTCTCACCCTGTCAATCATAAAGATAACATCCAATCACATTCATAATCATTGCTTTATGTACTGTATATACCACAGACAGAAATCTCCTTCAGACGTGTTCAGCAGCCATACAGCATGAACTGAAATGAACTCTAAAAGATCCAGTGGCTGGCTTAATGTGTCTTGGAGAAAGCGCTGACCCTCCCACATTGTTATGGGAACAATGTGGTTGATAGTTATGCGAAGTGTTGGCTCACTGGTTAAGGCTCTGGACTACTGCTCGGAATGTTATGAGAAGGTCAAATCCCAGCGTTCCCTAGCTGCCGGTGTTGAGTCTTTGGGCAAGTCCCTTAACTTACAACTGCTCAGTTATATCCTGTCTCAGTTGTAAGGCGAGTCACTTTGGATAGCATTAGACAAATGAGCAAATGGTATGTGATAGCAGAGTGCAAGATAGTAAGTGGGGCTTTACAGTGAATCAATTGGAGGAAATTTGGATTAAATTAAAAAGAAGAGAGAGAGAGAGAAAGAGAGATAGAGAGAGAGTACCACTATAATACTCTGGGAAAAGTACTTTACGCAATTTGTCCAGTTTGAGTAATTGGCACCATCCTCTAACATGATGTATTGATGGCACGTTCGTTAATTCCTTGGATTTTATAAAGCGCCTTTCTAGGCACTCAAAGCGCTTTACATTGTATGAGGGAAATCTCCTCAACCACCACCAGTGTGTAGCATCGACCTGGATGATGCGACGACAGCCACAGTGCACCAGAACGCCCACCACACAGCATCCATCTCCCTGCAACCCTGTGTCGGATAAATGGTACGGAAAATGGATGGATTGACGGATATCCAAAAACCCTTGAACGTTAAAGAAAGGGATTCTTGCCTTCCTTTAAATGATAATAATTCAAATAAATAAGCTCCACTATTTCAACAGTGCTGCCGAATACAAAGTTTTGTAAGACACATGGAGAGTGGAGCAGTGGAGATGTTAAAGATATACACGGTATTTGAATATAGAACAATACGAAATGAAAATGGAGGAGAATAGGTTGGGGAATGTGTGTGGGAGAAACGTTATTAATGCGTGTGCATGTCAGAACCCCCAAGAGTGCACGGCTGTGACTTTGAGAGACAAGTGGTGATTAGAGGACGGGGGGTGATTAGCACATCTCTCTGCAATATCCATCCTGAAGCCCAAGCTGTGGAACTCCCAGAGAGATGAGGACAATCTAGCAAGCAAAAGCACAATATAATGACGACTCTTTCCAGACTAGCATGACCAAGCGTGGTGAAAAATTATGCCAGTAAACAAGTAGTCAAATAAGCATTATATATATATATTTTTTAATGTTTTTTAGTGTTTTTTTCCCACACCGTACAATGCAGTATGGTGCACTATGTTTACTAATCTGAATCCAGAGCAATCTGTCAGAATAGAAAATAACAGATTATAATTCATTTCAGAAATATATTATTTCTTACAGAAAGAAGTCAGCGTCGGTCACGGCATCACAGACGAAACGTTTATGCATTACCAAAATACTTTACTTTCTAAAAGTCCCTCAATGTTATTTCTAACTCCAAGAAGAGTTTACACTGAAGAACAAAGAAGTGCGTGGGTAGGATCAACAGTGCTGATCCGTGATTGGTCGTTGGGAAACATGGTGGTCGGTGATTGGCCACAAGGCATCACATGCTCACGATGAGTCGAGCGAACCTGCTCTCTCACCTCGTATATTAGTAGCTGTGATGTGAGCTGGAGAGACGTGATGAGTTCAAGGTAGTCGAATCTGCTCAAAAAGTCTCCAGATTTGTTGCTAGGCACATTCTATTGAATTAAAGTCTCTACGGGGGTCGACAAAGTCTCTAAGTTGGCAAAACTGGGCGCCGTCATATCCAGCGAGATCATAATGACGATTCCTTGATGATTGTATTTGAGCAATCAGTGATCCTTATGAGTTGTAGCTCCACCCATATTCGCATGTTTTGGCAGTGTGGTGTCTGTAGTATTTGGCACATACTTCCAAGAGGTCAAGGTTTCCCTTCATACTTTTATGATGATTAATCGTTCCAAAACAACAACGGCATAATTCTAATCAGCTCTAAGATCTATGAAATGTAGTCAATTAAATACATGACGTTACGCGACATAAAGAAAGTAAATGCAGTTTAAGTAAGGAGGCATTTCCCAGAAATTTAATCACGTGGTCGGTCAGTTTCTGGGAACTGCCTCGTTATACAAACTTTAATTGAATGTATTCAATTTGAATCCGACATAGGCGTATCATACCAAAGCTGGATATGAAATATAAATAAACAGTACATATAATAGTCTTGCTTAAATAGCTACAAACAGGCACTCTTGGTACCTGGGCAAGAAGGAGATCCAAATTCAGCATGGGTATTTATTTGCAATATGGGTCACAAGGTAACGGAATTAATTACCAAATGGATCGTTATTTTTATATGAATTATACAAAGTTTACCGGGTTGTAGGAAGTGTTTACCGGCTTGAGACAGTTTGTTGTTAGACTGTTAGAAATGTGCAAGCCTAAATTCAAGGCCACATAGTGAGGTGGTATATCACACATGACGGTCACTATGTTCCTCCGTATCCGCCCACTACTGAAAAATAAATAAATAAATAAATAAATAAATAAGTAAATAAATGAACAAACCATCTACCGATCCGTCTGCTTGTGATTTATAGACATGTTAATTACGGCGATTTGCATATCAAAAGGTCACCAGAATAGCAGGGGGACGGGATCCGATCGAGACACAGAGCTAGAGGACACGGTCTGCATCACATCTGCAGTCTTTCTAAATCGCCAGTGGTTCAGTGGTCCTCCCTTCCTTCCTGTCCGTTTCTCAGAATCACCCACTCGGCTCTTGTCTAACCTCCAGAGAAAAACAATGCTTCCGGACCTGCTGTACATCACCGATGCATTCCCTTGCCGTCTAATCTTTTAATCGAAGGCACGAGAGTAAACCGAGAGTTACTCAGAGAGGAAATGGACATATTTAGTACTTCAGATGTGTAGCTGATAACAGATAGTCATGGTGGAGGGCATTAGGGAATTGTACTAACCGAGAGGATATATCATAATGCGTGCGTGTTTATGTCAGATGAGATCATCGCAGCATTTGAACGGTATTAACAATAAGCACACAGCCAAATCCTCCATTTAAATATATCTCTCACAGTACAGAATTGTATAACTCTTACATTAATTGTCCATCTACGCACGTGTTAATTCATCACAGTAAGAGCATAGTCATCGCTGGAGAGTTCACTACCTATACTGTAGTTAGATTAATGATTTTTTTAGTCATTTAAGACAAGGGGGTCACTTTTAAAAAAAAAATAAAAATCCCTAATCACTAACATTCACTTTAGTTCAGACGACAGTTCAATGCAAAACATTAAACATATGGTATTGCTAATCTATATCATAATTCAGTCATAATGATCTTTTTTCTCCCTCTCTCCTTTCGCCGAGCCCCACACGAATTTATGGAGATACTAGAGATCCAGATCCTTTCTGCCTCTGGATGGAGCTCAAATCTTCTTTAATTCCAGACTGCTGGGACTACGGCTGCTCTTAACGCCATACAGACTTCATATAAATCCATAATGAACTTTTTCACACTAACTGTTGTTACCCAGATGAGGATGGGTTCCCTTCTGAGTCGGGTTCCTCTCAAGGTTTCTTCCTCTTAAAACATCTTAGGGAGTTTTTCCTTGCCACCGTCGCCACTCAGTGTCTTGCTCAGTTGGGATAAATTCGCACCTTTAATATCTGTATACCGTGTTGATATTTCTGTAAAGCTGCTTTGAGACAATGTCTACTGTAAAAAGCGCTATACAAATAAAATTGAATTGAATTGAATTTAATATATTAATCTATACTATTTTTAAAAAATAATAATAATACTAATATGAACATGTTATTCTGTATGGTAGTATATACTTTCAAATCAAATATTGTTTAGATTATGACTATATACACGATTGCTTTTGAATCCTTCAGAAACCGAAGCTTTGTGAACAGTGAAAGTTAAGGTTTAATCATAGACCTTAAATTTGGGAAAGCTGTGACTTATAAGGTTCCATTTGTTAGTTTAATCGAGGTACTCAACGTCCTCCCGTTAGTGGTTATTACTTTAGTTTATTACGTTATTGTGTATAAATAGGCCTATATCATTATTACCTCATTAAGGAATACTCTAAAGAGGGGCTACGAGTGTTACAACTTCCGCTCTTAATCAGTTAATAAGTGCTATAGTGTAGCCTGTACAGTGTACTGCAACACACTGTTAGAAATAAAGGTACCAGACTGGACTTTTTCATGTCTCTTGTTTGGTACAGTATCGATAGATTTGTACATTTAGTATATATCTTTAACCTTGAAAAGTTGAATGTAGTGCAGTATAGTGTGTGTGTGTGTGTGTGTGTGTGTGTGTGTGTGTGTGTATATATATATATATATATATATATATATATATATATATATATATAGAGAGAGAGAGAGAGAGAGAGAGAGAGAGAGAGAGAGAGAGAGAGAGAGAGAGAGAGAGAGAGAGAGAGTAGTAGTAGTAGTAGTTTAATTGTTTAAGGTACATTATACAGTATGCAGCTTCACAAGTTAAAGATACACACCGGTACCATTCCAGAGACAGGGGAAAGTACAGTTAGCACCTTAATTTCTAAGAGGGTAGTAATGGATTAGATATTACTGTGTCAATAATAATAATAATAATAATAATAATAATAATAATAATAATAATAATAAAAGTTTAAAAGTAAAGGAGTAAACACCCAGGTGAGATGAAGTGGAGCTCCTGACCTGTTTCTCTCCACTGGGCTTCTTATGGTTGAGCAGCAGCTCCACAGCTCCCACGACCTCCTTGCGGATGGCGTGGAGCAGCGCGTCCCCTACATGCACGTCGTGCGCCAGCAGGAGCTCCACCATCTCCAGGTTCTCATTCTCGATGGCGATGAGCAGCGCGGTGCGCCCCAGCGGGTCCACGCAGTTCACGTTGATCTTGAAGTAGATCTCGGCCTCCCGCAGCGCGCGCTTCACGCTGCCGTAGTCGCCCTTCTCCACGGCGCTCAGGTACGCCTTCTCCAGCGCCGACAGCTCCGGCTCGGCGCGCACCACGCGCAAACGGATGCGATCGCGGCGCGAGGCGAACGCGCTCCCTCTGCCGCCGCCGCCGCTCGCGCCGCCTCCGCCGTAGTAGAGCTGCGCCATCGCACCCGGTCAGCTCGGGATCCTGAGCATCTGAGAAACGGACAGGAGGAGGAGGAGGGAGAAGAGGAGAAGTGCTACTGGTGGTGGTGCTCGGATAAACACCCGGTTAGTGAAACGCAGCAGCGCACGAGACACGGAAATAACATCCACCCATTCGGTTTAATGCACTTACGTAGAGTGTAGACTTGTTGGCACCTCATGCCCATAATGATGGAAATAAATAAATAAATAAATGTATAAAACATACAATTAAAGAGTTCAAACTCTGACAAGATGCACATTAACCCTGTTGAGTGAATCCACATCCAATATTGCTCACCAAGAGCGTGTATTTATTTATTTATTTATTTGTGTATTTTAAATTTAGTGTTACGTCGCCGTCAATTAAATAAAATCACGTGTTTAATGAGTTCGTGTATGAATGCGTGAACTCGGAGCAGGCATACATACACAAGCACCAGCATTACCATGGAAACGCATCTCAATGGCTATGGATAAATAAACAGGATTTCACTGCTGTAGTAAATGAAACTCCCCTTGAAGCTCAGACCTCATTAACACATGACACTAAACAATTCTGCATGTACTTCACCTCCTGTACATGCTCAGGAGAAGAAAAAAAAAAAAAAAGGAGAACTTTTCCTTTCCTTGTCAGTGTGGTGGTACCACTAATGGAACATCTTTTGTACCTTTAGCAGGCTATTTATCTTTTACCTTCACCACTATACCCTTTACCTGGCTGCTACTGCAATCACTGTTATGTCCATATATTGTATAAGCACTAAAGTCATTTATTTATAATCTTTTTTTTTTTTTGCTTGCTTGCTTGCTTGTTTGTTTGTTTGTTTGTTTGTTTACAGCTTTAGAGTAACCAGTGAATTAAGTTAACTGAAGCGACCTTGAACGTGGAAAAACATGATCTTCTATGCTTCTCCTGGACAACCATGACGCTAGGTGAAGTGCTTCAATGGGATCTGTTTGTTTTTTTATTGATTGATTGATTGTTAATTAATTTTTTAATTTTTTTGTATAGTTACAGTGGCAGAAATCACAATCCACTATTACTATTATCCGCTATTCTATTTATTATTGAGTTCTGACTTGGACATAGTAAGTTGTATTGATTTTCTACGGACATTTAAATACTGTTGGGCACGGTGGTTTAGTGGTTCGCACGTTCGCCTCACACCTCCAGGGTCGGGGGTTCGATTCCCACTGTGGTCCTGTGTGTGTGGAGTTTGCGTGTTCTCCCCGTGCTACGGGGGTTTCCTCCGGGTACTCCGGTTTCCTCCCCCAGTCCAAACACATGCATGGTAGGCTGATTGGCGTGTCCAAAGTGTCCGTAGTGTATGAATGGAGTGCTATGGATTGGCACCCTGTCCGGGGTGTACCCCGCCTTGTGCCCGATGCTCACTGGGATAGGCTCAAGGTTCCCCGTGACCCTGAAAAGGATACGCGGTGTAGAAGATGGATTTAAATACTGTAACGCTCATAAAATAATTCTGTCCTGAGACCATGACACCACGCTTACATAACAGACGCTAGAATTTCATTGTCAGTAACTTGCCATGCAGGCTGATATATTCCCAGGAAATCAAGTTGTGCCATAATCAAATTGGAAAGTTCATTACTGGAACAGCCTGGTTGACTTACAATGGACTTGTATCAATGTTAAGGGCCAGTTGAAGTCAGCGTTGCGCCACCCTGATTTGGCTGCTAAAAACACATCATTTGAGGTCCATGTTCAGTATCATGTGTTACATACAGCATGCTACAACCACAATAGTCATCTTTTCAGCTGTCACTGTGACTCAAACCTTTTTCATGTCTTTTAAACATACTTGATCATTGTGTTCTTCGAAACGGATCTGAGAGAGGTCCAACTTTGTTTTTAGAAGATGAGTGAGGACTACATGTGGACTTTCTACACCTGCCCTTTCATACGATTATCCAAACAGCCGATCATGTGGCAACGGCGTAATGCATAAAATCATGCAGATGCAGGGCGAGAGCTTCAGTTAATGTTCATATCAAACATCATAATGGGGGAAAAAAAATCTAATCATGCTGACTTTGACCATAGCGTGGCTGCTGGTGCCAGACAGGCTGGACCGAGTATTTCACAAACTGCTAATTTGCATGCACCACTCTCTGTAGAGCTCTCACAGAATGATCAGAAAAAGAAAAAAAAAAACATCCAGTGTGGGATAGTTCCGCGTTTGGAAGCGAGTTGTTGATCAGAGAGGTCCGAGGAGAATGTCCAGACTGGTTTGAGATGACAAGAAATCTACAGTGACTCAAATAATCACGCTTTACAACCGTGGTCAGCAGAAAAGCGTAACAGAACACACAATGCCGAATCTTGAATCAGACGTGTTACGACAGCAGAAGTTCCATCATGTCAGAAAAGAAAAGAAAAGGAAGCTGAGGCTGCAGTGGGCACGGGATCACCGACACTCGGCGGCTGAAGATTAGAAATACATCACCTGCCCAGTTTATGAAATTCCCCCCTATTAAAATGGCCAGTGCGTGTATATACTTGCTCAAATTAATGATTAGAATACAAATACTTTACTCATTTTCCATTTAGCTTAAATGGAGCTTCATGTTTGCATTGTGTACTGAACATGCATGGTAGGTTGATTGTCCAAAGTGTCCGTAGTGTATGAATGTGTGTGTGAGTGTGTATGTGAGTGTGCCCTGAGATGGATTGGCGCCCTGTCCAGGGTGTACCCCGCCTCGTGCCCCATGCTCCCTGGGATAGACTCCAGGTTCCCCCGTGACCCTGAAAAGGATACGCAGTATAGAAGATGTATGGATGGATGGATAATAATGGTATTAGTTAGCAAAGTTCTCACATGAGGCATCGATATAGCTTAGCGTCTGCAAATTAGCTAGCTAAGAGAACATACGTGATATTAAGGAGCTACGATAATGTTAGTATCAAATGTCTATACTAGTTATACACAACTTATTTATTTTGTAAGTTTGTTATAAGGCTGTTACGGGATTTTTACAGAGCCTATAGGTGAGCACTGGCCTCTTTCCTCTGAATGTCTTTCCTGTTAATGGATGAGTTCCTCTTGATTGATTTTTTTTTCTTCTTTTTATTTATTTTTTTTTCAGTTACAATGCTACAGCAGAAAATAAAAACAGGCCATCCATCAGGTTCAGGAGCAGCACCTGTCTCTGTTGTCGTCATCGCTGTGGCTGGCTCACTAGGACAAGGAGTCACGGCGTCAAGCCGTCAAGGCTTCCTTTATAGATGTGTTTCGAGTGAACGTTTTGTATCGATTCTTTTCGAAATGCTTGGGAACGTGGGCGTTTTGTTTTTTTCTTTCTTTCTTTTTTTTCTTTTCGATTTGGTTTCTCACTGCCGCAAATTTGGTCTTGAATTCCATTTGATGCGGCGTTATATTGTCTTTGAAAGTATTACATTCATGGTAACAATACCCGCAGGGCGTTCTCGGATTTGACAAACGGCAGCCGGAGAAAGAACCTACACCGTCCGTGCGTCGCAAATGTCGCTGACTCATGAAATCACACCAAGCGATTGTTTAGACCTCATACTGCTTCATGAATATAAAACTACAGCTGTAGAAACTTTAATACTGACTTTAATCGCTTTAGTATCACTACAGAGGGTGACGTGTAGGCACCTCTGCTAAGTGGCATCGAGAATGCTGAATGAATTTAAAGGTTCAGCATGATGCAGCAAACCAGCTTCTCTGAATACCTTCTGTTGCCGAGACTATTCTTGTTCTTGGTATAACGAACAATATGTCCCGAAACGAACAGGTGGCAGCGGATCCGGAGAAAATGACACCTGGAGCCCCAGGTGTAAGCGTTCATTTTTTTCATGGTTCGTCCTGATGAAAGACAAAAACATAAAAAATTGTGCTTTAAGACTATTCGAAGAACTCGCTCATTCTTTCATTTTCAAGATGCGCTTTATCCTGTTCAGGGTCGCTGTGGACCTGGAGTGTATTCTGGGAAAACTTGGCCTGAGGTGCACAGACTAATAAACACACTCAAACAGATGCGCAATTCAGCATAGGCAATTCCCCTACGAGGATGTCTATAGGAAGTTGGAACTGGAGGGTGTGAAAGAAACCCACATGGACACAGAGAGAACGTGCCAGTAACCTCCAGACAGCAGTAACCTGCCCGGTTCTTTGTGTTTATAGAAAATGATTCAAATCAAGATAAAGAAATTTGAATTCAGTTATGGAAAATTCAAATGAAGCTTCCCATTTCAATCTGCCAGTGAATTCAAAGTCACACTACTCACTATTGTAATTACATCGCAGCCCTGATTTTAATAGTTTTACTGTAGTTACTAAAATGTTCCTAACTGTAACTGAACAACATGCTTCTATAGGAAAAACCTCGAGAATAACATCGTTTCTGGACCACTGTGATACGCAACCTGGCTTCACGATTGCAGATTTGTAACAATTCACAGAACTCATATAAAAAGTTAGCAAGGGTCAGGGTTACTATATGTTTACGCTAGCGAGTGGATCTGAATTGAGATCTTTTTTTTTTTTTTTTTTTAATTTGTGCAGATTTGGTATATCATGGCAAAGCAACAAGTTCAAACCATTGGCTCGAATGATTCATCTGAAAAATCCTATTTATTCGGTTCTTGTGAATTTTGTTCCCGTTTATAATTTGGTGCGTAAAAACGGATATAAAGATAGCTTTTTAGACAAAATAAATCTTGGGAGGAAGTATGTGACGTGAATAACATTGATTATCTCGTTACAGCGACGCCTGTCAAGGCGTGGGATATATTTATTAGGCAGCACGTGAACGGTCAGTGCTCGAAGTTGACGTGTTGGAAGCAGGAAAAATGGGCAAGTGTCAAGGGTCAAATTATGATGGCTGGACGACTGGGTCAGAGCGTCTCCAAAACGGCAGGTCTTGTGGGGTGTTCCCGATATGCAGTGGTTAGTCCCTACCAAATGTGGTCCAAGAAGGACAACCGGTGAACCGGCGACAGGGTCACGAGCGTCCAAGGCTCACTGCGTGTGGAGCGAAAGCGAGCCCGTCTGTTCCGATCCCACAAAAGATTTACCGTAGTACAAATTGCTGAAAAAGTTAATGCTGGATATGATAGAAAAGATTTCAGAACACACAGTGCATCGCAGCTTGTCTTGTGGAGTCCATGCCTCTATGAATCAGAGCTGTTTTAGCTGCACAACGGGGACGTACACAATATTAGGTAGGTGGTTTTAATGTTATGGCCGATCGGTGTACGTAGCTAGTAGAATTAGCGTGCTTTGCTAATCTGTCCACAAAGCCGTTTTTGGTTACAATACGGAGGTGTTTGCGCACTATTAAATTGCTACGACTGTTTTTCATGGGGTGGGTGGGGGAGGGTACAGTGCATATATGCAAATTTCTCATGAGATCAGAATGGTGATGTTCATTTCTGAAGAACTGTCACGGGCTTCTGTGAAAAGCTGAATCTAGTGTCGGTGTGCAGTCTGTCATTCTGGTCCCATCTGGAGCATTTCAAACACAAATGTCACTTGCTGAAAAGCGAGTCTAGTCAGTGTTCGTTTACACAGTGTGTTCCTGCTCCCGTTCTGACTCTCGGTGAAAAACAGCTTGGGCTTTCAAGAAGCATGTGCTTACTTTTTGCCGGAGCTGAACTGCATGGCAGCGGTACAAGTATGAAATCAAATACAAATAGATGAAACCGTGAGGCGACAGCGCATATCACGGCGCTCCTCTTCACGTCAATTCATTTCAAGTATAGTCACTTTTATTTGTATGGTGCCTTTAAACAATAGAGTCGAAAAGCAGCTTTACAGAAATTCCTGGTAAACAAACCAAAGACATCAAAGACGACATGCAGGGAAACCTTCAGAGGAGCCAGAATCAAAAGGGAACGCAGCCCTTTCTGGATGATAACTGATAGCACTGTTGATCTGAATAGTGGACAGTTATGCTTTGGAATTCCACCAAGTGTGCAACTCTTTTTGTATAGCATCTAACATGTAAATTTACTAATAACCAGCTTCCGGTGTTTAACAACCAGCTTAACAACCAGCTTCCTGTGTTTAACAACCAGCTTCCGGTGTTTAACAACCAGCTTAACAACCAGCTTCCTGTGTTTAACAACCAGCTTAACAACCAGCTTCCTGTGTTTAACAACCAGCTTCCAGTGTTTAACAACCAGCTTAACAACCAGCTTCCTGTGTTTAACAACCAGCTTCCTGTGTTTAACAACCAGCTTAACAACTTTAACAACCAGCTTAACAACCAGCTTAACAACCATCTTAACAACCAACTTCCTGTGTTTAACAACCAGCTTAACAACCAGCTTCCTGTGTTTAACAACCAGCTTAACAACCAGCTTCCTGTGTTTAACAACCAGCTTAACAACCAGCTTCCTGTGTTTAACAACCAGCTTCCTGTGTTTAACAACCAGCTTAACAACCAGCTTCCTGTGTTTAACAACCAGCTTCCTGTGTTTAACAACCAGCTTAACAACCAGCTTCCTGTGTTTAACAACCAGCTTAACAACCAACTTCCTGTGTTTAACAACCAGCTTAACAACCAGCTTCCTGTGTTTAACAACCAGCTTCCTGTGTTTAACAACCAGTTTAACAACCAGCTTAACAACCAGCTTCCTGTGTTTAACAACCAGCTTAACAACCAGCTTCCTGTGTTTAACAACCAGCTTCCTGTGTTTAACAACCAGCTTCCTGTGTTTAACAACCAGTTTAACAACCAGCTTAACAACCATCTTAACAACCAGCTTCCTGTGTTTAACAACCAGCTTCCTGTGTTTAACAACCAGCTTCCGGTGTTTAACAACCAGCTTAACAACCAGCTTCCTGTGTTTAACAACCAGCTTCCTGTGTTTAACAACCAGCTTAACAACCAGCTTAACAACCATCTTAACAACCAGCTTCCTGTGTTTAACAACCAGCTTCCTGTGTTTAACAACCAGCTTAACAACCAGCTTAACAACCATCTTAACAACCAGCTTCCTGTGTTTAACAACCAGCTTCCTGTGTTTAACAACCAGCTTCCGGTGTTTAACTACCACCTTCCTGTGTTTAACTACCAGCTTCCTGTGTTTAACAACCAGCTTAACAACCAGCTTCCTGTGTTTAACAACCAGCTTCCTGTGTTTAACAACCAGCTTCCTGTGTTTAACAACCAGCTTCCTGTGTTGTTTCTTGTTTGTAGTTGTGATATTGTGGTCTGTCTTTGATCTCTTCAAAAAGACCAGCTTCAGTGGTCATTCACCGTTAGGACATAACGTACTAGGATGATTTTGTATTGTCAAACGTGGTTGGGAAAATACAACCCCAATTCCAAAAAAGTTGGGACGCTGTGTAAAATCTAAATATAAACAGAATGCAATGATTTGCAAATCTCATAACCCAGATGTTATTCACAGTAGAACATAGAAAACATATAAAATGTTTAAACTGAGGAAAATGTACCATTTTAATAAATAAATAAATAAGTAATATTTTATTTGATAGCTGCAACATGTCTCAAAAAAGTTGGGACGGGGGCAACAAAAGGCTGGAAAAGTAAGTGTTACTAAATGGAAACAGCCGGAGGTTAATTTTTTGGAATTCGGGTTGTACTTCTCAGACCTTGAAGTTGGTTATAAATGTTTCAAATACATCCTAGGTGCATTTATAACTATATACACAGATCAGCCATAACATTAAACCACTCTGACCGGTCTGCAGATACGCAGCCCTATACACGACAAGCTGTCATGCACTGTGTGTTCCGACACCTTTCTATCATAACCACCATTAACGTTGTCATTGAATTTCTTCATCTATCAGTGGTTTTAATGTTATGGCTGATCGCTGTAATCTTGATCATCAACATACATAAAGCAGCGAGCTCTAAACAGGGTCTTTAAAACCTGAGGAAAAGACCTACTGTTCTTTGGGCTTTGCTGCAATCTAAATTCTCTTCAGCTCCTAAGATGAGCAACGACGTCTGATGACAATATTGAATGGGAGCGCTAAAAATTCTACTGTCGATCACTAATGCTGTGTTACTCTTCTGATTATTATGGTTGAGCCTTGAAGTACAGAGCCTCATCATAGGCATACAATTAGAATCCGTGCACACAGGAGCACACTCACTGGCAGACCGATAGGCAGCAACATTCAGGATTGCTATTCATTTATGCTTTTTCAAGTCCGTAATCATGCCCAATAGCAAGCATGGTTGACGTTGTGGATACTAAAAACCCCTGCTAGGCCATTTATAGCAACCTGAAGATTAGCGTTTATTTTGGACTAATTGCTTTGTTACTATAGAGTTTGCAGCTCTTTTAAGTAATAGCACATACTCCAGCCTTTATGTTAGCTGTGTCATTGTGTTGCATGAGTGTGTGTGTGTGTGTGTGTGTGTGTTCCTACAAATCAGTCAGATCTCAGTCCCGCAGTTCTTATAATCACAGTTAGCTCATTAGCGAGCTGGACCGGATACTGCCTCCTTTGGAAGTCACGTTGGGTAAAATCCTTTGTAAATGAGGATATTTAAATGTAAATGAAATATTGATCTAATTCCCATCAGGATCAGATGGGAGTGGAACAGCTTGTGAATATCCAGTGGGAAATTATTGATCAATTCAGATGGAGGATGTGTATAATTGCTATCGACTAGTGCTGTTACATGTGTAACGTTTCATCTCTGTTGCTTCTGCAGGAGATCTCCAAAATGCGGCTCACTGCAGAGAGAGAGAGAGAGAGAGAGAGAGGGAGAGAGAGAAACGGACATGAAGGTGGATATTATTATCAGAGAACAATTTTTGGTCCATTTATACTCTCCTGATTTCCCATGCTGATTCTTCCTGAGTGACTCTTTTGTAATATCTGAACATTTTTCAGAAGTCTAACACAGATATCTGGAAGGTTGTCGGAACACGGTTTGTGGTGGATTAACTCCTGACAAGGTAGCATAAGAGCATACGAAACTGGAGACGTGTTGTGGAGGAAAAGAAACAAGAATCACAATGGGGGGGGGGGGGGGGGGGGGGGGGGGGGGGTTGTTTCATTCTTTAACTTTTCTTTAACTAATACATTAAAGTAGGATTTTACAATCGTTTAAAAAAAAAAAAAGGGAAAACTTCTGAACTTCTGGTCTTATCTCAACGGGTTTAGGAGGATGAACGGAAAACCAAAAATTAGCAAAATGTTGTGCCAGTTTTGTTTTCCTCATTGCCGAATACACTATGTGGCCAAAAGTATGTGGGCGCCAGACCATTGCATACTCCTCCTTTAGCTGCTAAAAAGGCTTTCCAAAAAGGATTTGTGTCCAATCAGCCACAAGAGCGTTAGTGAGGTCCGGCACTGATGTCGTGTGAGGAGGTCTGGGGTGCAGTTCATCCCAAAGGTGTTCAGTGGGGTTGAGGTCAGAGCTCTGGTACTTCCGCTCCAGTCTTAGCAAACCGTGTCTTCACAGAGCGTACTTTGTGCCCATGTACATTGTCATGCTGGAACATGTTTGGGCCTCTTAGTTCCACATGGAAACTGTAATGCTACAGCATACGAAGACATTCTATACAATTGTGTGCTTCAAACGTTTCGGGGAAGATGGGTGTGACGGTCAGGTGTCCACAAATTTTTGGCCACATAGTGTATTTAATATGGAATCGACTGAATTATACATAGAAGTATTTTGGTTGAGCTCGAAACATCTGAACCCATCTAAACTGACTCAACTAAAGCCTTTAATAACCTTAAGCTCTCACTATTAATCGTTTTTTGTTTTTGTTTTTTTGTTTTTTTTTTAAAAAAAGGTGTTTTGTTCATAAACATGAACAAGCACCATGGGAAGGAGCTCTTGAGTTCCAAAAAAAAAAAAAAAAAAAAAAAAAAACCTTTATTTTATTTTGTGTGCAACAATAATAAGCCCAAAGTTACTTAGCAACTGAAATCTGATTAATTGATAAGTGCAATGCTGGAAGGTTAGACAATATTAGCCCTGGAGCTCTTACAACAACAACAATGATTACAGTCCAGAGGCTTTCATGTTGTTTTATAATAAATTAGATTTTGTGCACCAGTGTTCAGAGCAGTTGTTTTTCGACCTCATCTTCCTTCTGGCATTGTTTGACGGATCGTTAATGCTGAATTAATTGACTCAATTATGTCACGTTGAAGTTCTGTTATTCTAAATGTCAGGGAAACAGACTGCTCTTCGAACCGTTCCACAGTCAGCTCTCGTCCACACGGATCTTAAAGCGATAAAGGACTACACTGCATTTCACCGTGTTCATTATTTTAAAACAAATAAGAATCTCAATCTAAGCAACATGGGCAGATTAACGGTGTAAAAGCACTACATGTTAAGTACCAGGTAATGCTGTAACTTACACCGCTGTGACATTTTGTATTCGGATGAAATAGTTTATTGTGTTTGAAACCTGGAAACAGAGTCCGGTTGAGTTTACCTGGTGAATAAAACGGTAAAATGAGTCAGTGCTCGATGGAAACCTTCTTGCTAAGAATCTACAGCTTTCATTTATTCTTTTATTGAAGTCTCCACTTTGTATATTATGAAAGTATAGATGAAAAGTAAAGTACCATCCATCCATCCATCCATCCAAGGGGGGATCTAAATTACACCAAATGAAAAAATAAAATAAAATTGGACATTTTACAGACATTTCGTCGAAAAAATAAAGCTTCTTGTGCGTCTTTTATATCGCAATGGTTCTTGGGGTCCTGAAAGCGTCCTAACTGGAACTCCCTCAATAGGAAAATCCCCTGTAGTAGGGTTCTACATAGATTCTTAAAGGATTCTTGATATAAGGCTTTCAAATGAGGCTTTACATTTCCTTGAATAGCATCTCAGTCATGTGAGTTTTGTATTTGTATTGAGACAGAATTTCTGGCTTTGCTGCACAATATTAATGTAACTAGAAGTGACAGATGGCTAAAATGACTCATCTTTACTTCAGAAGAGAATAAACAGCACATCAACAAGGTCAATGAAACGTCCGGGTTACGCATGTAACCCTGTCGCCTTTCAAAGGGAACTTCGACGTTGCGTTCAGCATAACACCATGGGAAGCGCCTCTCGTGCGTTCCCTTTGAAACGGAACAGACTGTGATGCACATGTACTTTCGCCCAAACTGCCGATTCGACTTAAACTCGCAGAAAACTCACCAAATTTGTGTTTTCCTGATGTATCTTTATCTCATACACAGCCCCTGTTCCTATTCTAGATCGCCTCGAAGTATTCAAGTACACAGGCGGCTATTCACTTCACCGTGGGTCAACGATACCAGGATTTAAAAAGTCGATATCAGCTAACTACCTGTTAAAATACTCGTTGCCAAGATAAACTACCCAGTTGTCCGGTAACGGTTTGCACAACTGGCTAACACAACTATGAGGCAGCATGACTGAGACGGTCTGCTGTATGGCTGCTTGTTGAAGATGTGATGTATGTTGTGAAGTGTTTCCGGGCAGTTGATTAACAGTATACATGAAAAATATTCTGAATGAAGCTCAGAAACAATAACACTGATGTAGTCAGCGCCACATTCGGTCCTGATGACACGGTGTCATGTCGAAGGATACACAGGGATTACTTTCACTGTCGCGAAAGTCGACTAATTCTTCGTAGGAACTATATTGGCCTTTTTTTTTTTTTTTTTTTTTTAAATAATACGCTTGAGGATAAATAAATGAACAATGAACAGTAATTCCGGATAACAGTTCAGGGTTAAATGCTACAGGTGACTCAGTTCCAGTGAACTTCAGCAGCGTTTCTATTTAACAACTGTTTAGGTCACATTTTCCTTTCTGATGCTGTGATTCATGATGCTGACAGATACTTGTGTAAACCAGCGTGCAACGCTTTACATAAACTATGACGACATGGATAATATTTACACAGTGACCTGAATCAGAGTGCTGCAGGTTAGCGGATATGGACTTGATGAGTGATTGATAGTCGCTTTTGCGCTCTACAGGTTCTTAAGACAGATCAATACAATGATTATGGGAAGGACACGGTGACCGCAGGCTGTGTAATTTCCTCCACTTGTCTATAGCAAAATACAGAGTGAAAAGCGGTCAATTCAACTACTTCGGTGGTCAAGATGCTGGATAAAAGACGGTGGCTTTAAGGGAGCTGTGAATGAGCTGTAAGGGATGTTTTCAGGGATCCTCTGAAGTGGATTACACGGAATACACACTTTTTTACCTTGCTCTTGAAAACGAAGTAATGAAATAATAATAAGAAGAGCCATGAGAGAGAGAGAGAGAGAGAGAGAAAGAGAGATAGAGAGAGAGAAGGTAACAGTATGTCAATATTGAAAAAGAGATACCAAATGACATTTTAAAAAAAAATTATGGATCAATGTTTTTAAACTAAGCCGAAAAATTTTCACTTATACACGGCAATATAACGTCCGTTACTACAATAAATAAAGAATAAAGTTCCTATATCTATGTATTTCTATTAAATGCGTTTAACGTTATTTACTTGTACTATTTACCTACATATTGTACTTGAGTGATAATCCTGCTCGTAATTTCTATGAATGATTTTTTTTTTTTTTCTTTAACAGTATTAATAGAGCTGCTAAATTAAGTTATCGGTAGCTCAACAGTGAATATATTAGGGATTAGGGATTAATTATATCACAAGGATTCATTGATGATGTAGTAAGAATTATACAGCGCGGCCTACTGTATTACACGCACATACCGATGCCTAAAGGCTGTTAGGCGACTACACCGGTGATTTAAAAACGTTTTAATTCTTTTTAAATGAAGACGTTTCAAGTTGGCGAAGGCTTCATGACTTTGTTCAAAACACCAAACATGGTACTGTTTGATTTCTTTGATCTGTTTCATAGACATTTCTCCATTTCTGCGCATGCATTCTGAATTTCTCACTCACTCACTTTCAGTGGATGTAAAAGGACGTAACGGTTCTGGAGCATTTCACAGGAACTCTGGACACGAGGCGGGGACATACCCAGGACGTAATAGCAGTCTATCACAGACCACCATGCACACTCGTTATTCACACTTAGGGAAACGTTCTATAAAGCAGTCTACCTAATGGCATGTTTTTGGAAGGTGGAAGGAAAGCCACACAGACACCGGAAGAACATGCACCGAAGCTGAGCAATGACAGTAACCTGAGTTCATCATCGGACTGGGGACCAATCATACAACCCCTGCGCATTTCTATTCCCCGGTGTTGAACTTCTGACTTTACTTTCTACTGCTTTTCTACTTTCTCGTCATTATTTTTGACTATAATGATAGATTTGTAACGCCTAGCATCAGATGTAACATCAAGCACGAGACCTAATAGTGTAATCTATCTGTCGCACTTTGTATTTATCGCAATAATTCGTATTGGACGGCTGAGGATTATAATTAGCCTTAGCTAATCTTGGTTTCTTGTTGTAAAAGATATTTATTTGCTAATTTACCGTCACTAAATTAACATCAGTATGTGGTTTCATGAATCTTTTTTGATACCTGAAAGAGTTTCTTTTATATTTGAATACATATAAAGAATCTGAAGCCGTACTTTTACCAGAGGATGTGTTTAGGGTAATTATACGTTCACCTGAGTGAGGAATTTCAGTACTTTTACCACCTCTCGGTTTCACTATGCGTGCTATCGTACTGGTGTGAAGGTCAGAATTCACGACAACATTAATCTGCGCAGAACAACATGCAGCTTCATCTTCAGAAGTGGTTCCATTTCACAACTGTTTAGGTCTCGGTTTCTTTTCTGATGCTGTGATTCACGGTGCTGACAGATCGTCCGTGAGCACGAAACTCCCAAGCTCATGTTGTGTAAGCAAAACCAATGTGCAATGCTTTATATAAACCTCAGTGTGGATAATATTTACATAGTGACCGGAATCAGAGCGCTGCAGGTTTGTGAATCTGGCAACGAGGAGAATCGTCTGTAATCCTCTCTGACATTTGTAATAAATCCGCTGTAGCTACTAGAGAGGTTAGCGCTGTTTTTATACGACCACAACACACCACTTAGCACATGTGTCACACACAAATAAATTCTTTTATGGCTCCAGTAGTAAAAATGTATCAGATCATTTTTTTAAAAAAAGAACATTCATATATTGATTAATCCAGGAGAAAGTTTATCACGGTGTAGAATCGATTGTGGTTTCATGTCAGTTGTCATGCCACTGTGCCAAATGTGGAATAATTGAAATTCTCCCTGAGCTCCCATTTGCATATTCACTCATGGGAAGCCTGTGCTTTGCTTTCTCATTGCAGATGGGATGGGACTCGGTCCAGACAACAGACTGAGATGTTTTCAATGTTGATAGGGATAGATACAGTCCCAAAATAGGAATGATCTTGATGTTATTGAGATGTAACCGTGTTACAATTCAAAAAAGATGTTACAATTCATGATATTGTAGTTATATCATATGAGTGTGTGTACGGTGCATCCGGAAAGTATTCACAGCGCTTCACTTTCCCCACATTTTGTTGTGTTACAGCCTTATTCTAAAATGGATTAAATTCATTATTTTCCTCAAAATTATACAAACACCACCCCATAATGACGACGTGAAAGAAGTTTGTTTGAAATCTTTGCAAATTTATTAAAAATCAAAAACTAAAAAAAAGCACATGTCCATAAGTATTCACAGCCTTTGCTCAATACTTTGTTGAGGCTGTAATTGGTGCCAAAGGTGCCTCAAGTCTTTTTGACTATGATGCTACAGGCTTGGCACACCTATTTTTGGGCAGTTTCTCCCATTCTTCTTTGCAGGACCTCTCAAGCTCCATCAGGTTGGATGGGGAGCGTCGGTGCACATCCATTTTCAGATCTCTCTAGAGACGTTCAATCGGGTTCAAGTCTGGACTCTGGCTGGGACACTCAAGGACATTCACAGAGTTGTCCTGTAGCCATTCATTCGTTATCTTGGCCGTGTGCTTATGGTCGTTGTCCTGTTGGAAGATGAACCTGAGCCCCAGTCTGAGGTCCAGAGCGCTCTGGAGCAGGTTTTCATCAAGGATGACTCTGTACATTGCTGCATTCGTCTTTCCCTCGAGCCTGACTAGTCTCCCAGTTCCTGCCGCTGAAAAACATCCCCACAGCATGATGCTGCCACCACCATGTAGGGATGGTATTGGCCAGGTGATGAGTGCTGCCTGGTTTCCTCCAGACATGACGCTTGCCATTCAGGCCAAAGAGTTCAATCTTTGTCTTGGTCTTGGTCTGAGAGTCCTTCAGGTGCCTTTTGGCAAACTCCAGGCGGGCTGTCATGTGCCTTTTACTGATGAGTGGCTTCCGTCTGGCCACTCTACCATACAGGCCTTATTTATGGAGTTCTACAGAGATGGTTGTTCTTCTGGAAGGTTCTCCTCTCTCCATAGAGACACGCTGGAGCGCTGTCAGAGTGACCATCGGGTTTCTGATCACCTCCCTGACTAAGGCCCTTCTCCCCCGATCGCTCAGTTTGGCCGGACGTCCTGCTCTAGGAAGAGACCTGGTGGTTCCAAACTTCTCCATTTACGAATGATGGAGGCCACTGTGCACATTGGGACCTTCAATGCTGCAGAAATGTTTCTGTACCCTTCCCCAGATCTGTGCCTCGATACAATCATGTCTCGGAGATCTCCAGACAATTCCTTGGACTTCGTGGCTTTGCTCTGACATGCATCGTTAACTGTGGGACCTTATATAGACAGGTGTGTGCCTTTCCAAATCATGTCCAATCAACTGAATTTACCACAGGTGGACTCCAATCGAGTTGTAGAAACATCTCAAGGATGATCAGTGGAAACAGGACGCACCCGAGCTCAATTCTGAGTGTCATGGCAAAGGCTGTGAATACTTACGGACATGTGCTTTTTTTTAGTTTTAAGATTTTTAATAAATTTGCAAAGATTTCAAACAAACTTCTTTCACGTTGTGAAAAATTATGGGGTATTGTTTGTAGAACTTTTGAGGAAAATAATGAATTTAATACATTTTGGAATAAAGCTGTAACATAACAAAATGTGCAAAAAGTGAAGCGCTGTGAATACTTTCCGGATGCACTATATATATATATATATATATATATATATATATATATATATATATATATATATATATATGAATCTACAGTCTGGGCTAGAAGGAAATCAGCCCCAGCCTTGTCTTGTTGTTGGTGCTGCTGTCATTAAAATCTCTGCTGTAAAGCTTGCTGACAGTAAATAAGCTGATGTGGATGCCAAAGCCAAAAAACTACACTGATGTCTTTTTATCTTTGAATGACAGGAGGGCTTAGCAATGCTAGCTTGATTATACTAGCCATCCCTGTTCACATGTACAGATCTGTGCATCACTTTCACTCTTTATATTTTAAACATGAAAATTGAAAGCTGAAAGCGTTCACGTTCCATTATACTACACTCCAACGTGCGGCATAATAACCAGGGATTTTCAGCTCCTTTTCAGGATTTTCCCAGTTTGTATAATAATTAACAATCTGGTCAAAATATGTCAAAAGCCAAAGACATCAAAACCCATGCCTGTCTGCCTGGCCAGTCCAGCTCTATTTTTAGACTCTGACACATTATTTTCAGAGGGAGGTTGGAGCTTACCTGTCCTCCTCCTGCAGATGTGAGTACCTCTGAATCACATTCCACAGCATTCTTTCCATAGACAATGTGGGTGGCTGTCTTTGGGAGCACTTGATGAGCAGATTTGCATTTTTATAGTGATGGTAAGCAGCGTTTTTCTTTTCTAACCTAAAGGAACCTTTGTTCGGGGTTTGCTCTGTGATAAAAAACCGTTGATCAGTGATAAAAATGATTGTCACTTGGAGACTGCAAAAAAGGAATTTCAAGAAAGCAAAAAATAATAATAATAAAATACAGCCTTTTTTCTGGGAAAATGAGAATAATCTTGTCAAACATGTTTTGCATTAGAGAAAAGTGATCTCATTTTAAGAAAATATATCTAACTTTCTCTTAATAAGATATTCCAGATATTATTGAGAAAGATTTAAGCAGTACAAGCTACAGCAACGGTTTGCATAATATTAAGCACATAAAGAGCTGCTTGAAGTGATTACTAAGGCTGGATGAGCGTTTGTTTCCCCAGTGAAAATAAATTCCTTACACAGCAATAAACTCCCCTTTCTTCCATGACAAAATATCAGGCTTATGGTGGAAAACCATGCATAAGCCGTATTTATAAGCCCGCAATGTCGGATTATTCGGTCATCATGGGGAATGAGCGCCATGGCGATTTAGCTATGCTGAAGGTTTTGGAGGAGCTTGCGAGCCACCTCTCTCCATCGACGGCAAGTAATTTAGGGGGGCCGGCTTTGCCATCCAAACCATGTAAGGCCACAACGGCGCCGGTGGGCAAGGCCTATGCTGTATTGGGTTTTGCTTGTGGGTCACTGCAGACAATGACAGTGTTGCAGGCCTTCCAAGCAGACCCGCTGAGTGAGCTCGACATATCGCGGCATTCAGCCAGTTCCTTCCCTGTCGAGTCGAGTTCACCCGGGCATCCACGAGTGGAGCCCCGGCCAGCTCTAATGCGAGCGAGGCGCAGAAGGCGAGTATGGCAACTGCATTTGAGCCCTTAGAGTCCGCCTCTGAATAGCTTCCGACTCTAAAGGTAGCTCTTCTGCTAGCCCTGACATCTCTCAAGCGAGTAGGAGATCTACAAGCTCCCTGTTGCCTCTTCCAGTCTTGACTTTACCCCTGGATTAGCCAAGGCCTTCCCTGATCCTAGGCCGGATTATATTCCTAAAGTGCCTGCATCTGCTGCCCAGCCAGTAGTGTTGCAGGCTTTCTGCCCTCCTCGGTTCCTCATGCTGGAACAAGAGAGAATGCACCTGCTGTG
Source organism: Ictalurus punctatus (assembly GCF_001660625.3). NCBI lineage: Eukaryota > Metazoa > Chordata > Actinopteri > Siluriformes > Ictaluridae > Ictalurus > Ictalurus punctatus. The sequence continues at coordinate 23,708,862 of NC_030432.2, forward strand.
TCCAGTAAGGGCTGTCTGTACTTACGTCCACCGCTCCGGCCAGTGGCGTAAGTCAGAGCAGCTGCTGGTCGGCTTTGGTGGCGACAGTAAAGGTGATGCTGTGTTGAAGCAGCGCATCTCTAATTGGATAGTGGAAGCAACCTCTATATCGCTACACCTCTAGGCGTAAGGGCTCATTCCACTTCGGGGGGGGTTGCCTCCTCTAAGGCTTTGTCCAAAGGGGTATCCTTACAGGATACTGTGGCGGGGTGGTCTACGATGCACAAATTCATTCGATTTTACAGCCTGGATATACCTTCGAGTGTCTTGCAGTGACCCTCGGCTCGGATCTTTTTGAACAGGCCGTACCCTCAGTATGACGGAGTGGGTACTCTCTTTCCCACAGCGTTCAGCTAACGCAATGTGGAGTTCCCTTTGAAAGGGAACGTCTGGGTTATGCATGTAACGCTGTTCCCTGATAAGGGAACGAGACATTGCGTAGCTTTGTCATACCGGGGCATACCTGTGAATTGCATCTTCGCTTCAGATGATAGAGGCTGATGGCGCGGTTCACAGGTGTCGTTTATATATCACACGACGCACCTAATTGCCACGTCACCTGATCACGGCAGGCCTATGAATAGGCATGATGTTACATAAGCTTCAGATACCTGTTCTCAGGGAACAGGTTCACATGCATCACCCAGATGTTTTGCTTACCCCACTGGCAGATTTTCGTTTATTTTTTGCTTGATTTTAGTACACTTTGACTAGATTTAAATGCGTCTTGCTTGTTGTTTTGTTTTGTTTTTTGCAGTGGAGTGCAGTTATCTGGATGTGAATCACACCTCTGCTTTGTATAGACAGTCAGGGACATCATCTCATTTAATGATTGTAGATTTAAACATACAAAATGATTCATAAACGATAACATTAGCATATGTGTAACCAGTAGGTTACACTGAGTGCAAACATATGAGTAATTAGTTATGAGTAACCCACAACATACAGATTGCCGTAGCAAGCTCATTAAGATTTTAAACCAATATCAAGGGTGGACAGATCGGCACTGGGGACAAGCAGATTTCGTGTCCTGACTATTAGAATTTTGTTCACAGTTGCTCAGTAAGATCGACAGCCAGAGCAAGAAAAATAAACTATACTTCCTATTGACTTGTACAAAAGAACCTCACGGTCATGTGACACACCTCAGTGCTGTAAATATAGCACATGTTTACAAATCCTACAAGCCTGCTGCACTACACACATTGTCTGTGGCATGATCTAGTTGATGGTATACAATATACATCTTTGTTTCCTTTAGTCTGTATCAATTTGCTGAACAAGCTAACTAGTTTACCGAACGTTGTTACATTATGCTAGTTACCAGTTCTTAACAAGCGCAGTAGAGGTTCCGCTTGCCCGATGAAAACGTGTTTTCTCTTTCGAAAAGCAACTTTTATCAAAACTAAATCTTCTTACAGAAAAGCTGAACACTGAACAGCTTCCATAACCATTACATGTGCATATGTGTGTACCAGTGAAGCCCTGCAACATTGATGTGTGTCTTGATGAGTTAGGAGTTGGCCATAATACCTTCCAGGGGCCTGGGGCTTGTTACTGTCTACGTCCTTTCCATATATTCTCAAAAATAAGAGAATGAGCAAATATGAACAACATATTTTGCTTGTACTGTTTGTAAAAGAGATGAGTAGAGATATGATTTGTTGTGTATTTCTGCAGAATATGATATGAATATGTTGTTTCCCAAGACAGATCTCGCAGCGGCTCCACCAGATCCGTGTGAGTAACAAAAATGCAAACACCACACAAGGGTTCTTTTATGGTACGGGAAGCTTTGATAAGGACAAAAAAAGATCACCTTATAGGGAAAAAACTGCACATGGTTTACCAGCGCTGCTCCAGATTCCCACGAGTTAAAATGAAACTCCTTTATTTGGTGATGGTTTGTTGGTGAGATGGTTCTTTCTTCCCATCATCATAATTGCTCTCAGCTGCTGACATATGTCCGTGGGCTAGGGTTTGGCAGGAGCTGTTGGAAAAGGACACTTTGATCAGATTGTAAACACTGTGTAAGTCCAAATTGGTGTAAATTTATTCTCTATGCAGTTTCTCTATCCAGCGAGACAGACTGGACACAGATGTTGGGACGACAAACTTCAACTTGTATCAAAGTATGAACATTTTCATGGATGACGCAGTATACTGTACATTATATACAGATTTTAACAATATGCCTAAATTGATCAAATAAAAAGAGACATTCCATGCATTAAGCAATACCCAATAAATAACCAAACAAGTATACATGTTTTAAGTATTTATTCCGTTCTACTATGTGTAGACATTCATTGAAATGGCATTATGGAATAGTTGGTGCGTTTGTGAAATTAGGAACCAGTGGAGCGCAAAAGGGTTATTAACAAAAATATATTGTTAATTGTTTGAACTCTTCTGCCATCGTTAACTGCAAAAATGCACCCTTTGTTATTTTAATTAGGTATAGTGCTGTGAAAAAGTTGTTTTTTTTGGGGGGGTTTTTTTGTGTGTCCTGATTTCATCTGATTTTGTGCGTCTCATACTAAATTGTTTCAGAAATTGAAACAAAATCTACCATAAAACAAAGGCGAGCGGAGTAAACACTAAATACAGCTTTAAATGATACTTATTTATCGAGGCAAAAAAGTTATCCCATACCTACTGGGCCTGTGTGAAAATGGGGTTCGGCTGGACTAGACACAACCGGGCCTGATTACCGGAGACCCTGTTCAATCACATCGACACTTCAATAGAACTTTTTCAGCAGCATGAAGTTGGTTAAAAGGTCTTACCCAGTAACACACTGTGACAAAACTGAAACAAATTCCAGAAATCATGAGGAACAATGTGATTGAAATACATCAGTCAAAGGCTATGAGACTGCAGAGAACCACAGGGAAGGCCAGGCTTGGGAAGTAACGGAATACTATAAATACAATACGGAATACGATGGCGTTCGGTAATCTGGATACAAAATACCGGTAACTGTTAGAGCTACGTCCGATTACAGGTACGTTTTTAAAAAAAATGGGAATACTATTGGGATTACAATTTATTTCATCTCATCCATCCATCTTCTATACCGCTTTACCCGGTTGCTTGACAAAAGCAGCAAACGACAGCTGTCCCGAGTCGAAACAACGTCCACGGCCATATAAGGTCATTTTGAATTTCACATTGCTTTGTATTACATCGTCATTCAAATGTGTAAATGATGGCAGAAGGTACGCTCGTGGCATCTGATATTTTATTTTATTCCACGAACATTCAAAAGAAGCTAGGAAAAAATGTCAAATGTGGGCGGAGTGAAACCAATTTCCAATGAGGTCTTTTTCCATTATATTAAGTATATACAGTATATTAAAGTCTGCATTCACAGTAACACCGTTTTGAAAGCTATTAAGACCCCCAACCCCCCCCACCCCCACCCCGCCACCGCTTTCCCCTTCAAAATTTCTGCTCATTCAGCCAAAGGTGTTCAGTGACTTCTTCCTCTAACAGAGAGAGAGAGAGAGAGAGAGAGAGAGAGCAGATAATCAGTGTCAGTATCAGGTATTCAATGAGGAGGAGACTGGGAACATATTACCAAATGTGTCCATGCCAAAATACATCTACACACTGAGAGCCAGAAGAAAGGAAGTGTGAGAATGTTCAACATGACAAACTCCTAAGCAGTTGTGAGGCTATTTTCAGCACCTAAATTTATCTTGTTTACCACATGCTGGCTGCACTCGTAATTATAGCCACTGTCCAGCTGGGCCTTGAGCAAGTGCTCAAGGAAAATGTAGACAATTGTAATTTTTCTTGTCTGGAGAAGCACAAGACTGACTGTCACAACATTTGCACATCACAGCATCGCTACCTCCAGCAAAGAGAAAAGATCCGACTTGAAAACTCTAAACTGTAAATTAGTTCTGAAAACGCCGGGGAAACGAGCATGCTGTCAGCCAACATGACGGTTCATTTCCGACAACCTCCTCCATGCAAGTTGCAGGCATTAATGAAATGACGGAAGCAGAAATAAAATTAGGAAAATAAAAACAACGCAGGAAAAAAAAACAAAAAAAAAAGGCCAAACAAAGGCGGTTGTTCTAACACCGTCCTTGCGATTATAATCATTTTAGTAGTAACAGCGTACCTTTTTTTTTTTTTTTTTTCGATATGATGACGTTTTCTGTGATGAGATGTTTATTTAACCTTTTGTGGAAGGAGTCTCCAGTGTCGGTAAGAGTCATCGTTAAAGCTGTAACTTTTTACATTTTCCAACATGAGAAAGTATTCGGGACATAATAATTAGCGCTTGCTCATGGCAAATAACATGACAAGCTGCAATTTTTTTTTAATTTTTTTTTTTGCCTTATTAACTTCAAGAGAGAGAAAAAAGAGAGAAGAAATGGCCATGCAGTAGCTGCTATAGCGCAAGTGATCATAGGAACAAACTTGCTTTTTGGGCGGTCTACAACAGTAAATGTAACTATAAGTGGTTAAAAAGTATGTTTTACTTTAATTAATTAAAAAAAATATATATATATATATATTGTTGATACGCTGAAGTTTTGTGTAAAGAGATTTTTTTTAAAACTTTATGGAAGGAGTCTCCAGTGTCAGTGCTTTGTAACAGTCGCAGATAAAGCTGTAACTTTAAGTCAGCGGACATCGAATGCTGCATGTCGTGGTTTCTTAGTAACTAGTTGCATTTTTTATTTTTTTTGTCTTTTTAACGTTTTAAGACGCTTTTTAAGAAGCCGGTGCGTGTTGGAATGACTGTTTATAACATTATAACATTTATAACTATACATAGATAAGATGTATATTATGTGTAATTATTCAATTAATTCCAATAAATGCAAGCACTGATATATCGCTGAGGTTTAAGAGGACTGAAACACTCTGTCAGGTTGTATCACACCTCTCCGTTGTTGTTTATTGAGGATGTTCCATCCTGTTTTATTCCTCGTAATGCGTTTAACATTCACGTCTATAAGCTGTAAGTGGCCAAGATGCTGTCTTAAATTCAGTTACATAGAACAGTGTGGGATAGTTTGTTCTCCTTTTGTATAAATGCCGTTACTTCTTTCTGCTTTCTCTGTTATTGTTTTGTACTTTTTTTTATCTACTTGAGTGTGGATTTTTAATGAGTTTGACATTATGGGCGCACGGTGGCTTAGTGGTTAACACGTTCGCCTCACACCTCCAGGGTCGGGGGTTTGATTCCCACCGTGGCCCTGTGTGTGTGGAGTTTGCGTGTTCTCCCCGTGCTGTGGGGGTTTCCTCCCCCAGTCCAAACACATGCGTGGTAGGCTGATTGGCGTGTCTAAAGTGTCCGTAGTGTATGAATGGGTGTGTGAGTGTGTATGTGATTGTGCCCTGTGATGGACTGGCACCCTGTCCAGGGTGTACCCCGCCTTGTGCCCGATCCTCCCTGGGATTGGCTCCAGGTTCCCCATGACCCTGAAGAAGGAGTAAGCGGTAGAAGATGGATGACATTATACCATTTTAAGTCTATTTTTTTATGTACACTTCCAGCCAATAGCAATATACATGGAGTAAGTTCTTGAAAATAAACTGTCATAACATTAAAATTCCCAATGCACAAATTCCAGTCCCTTTGCTGGATGTCGACCACAACGAAATGCCAATATTGCGCTATTTCGTTCTTTCTTTTTGTTGGCAGTATGGTCTCTGCTTTTGCTCATTGAGCAGATTCTGTTATTAAAATGAAATATTTTGCCTTTTAAGTGCATACAATGTGCAGGACAGGCTTTTCTCTGTGCACACAGTACACACCCATTCATCGACACTAACCTGCATTTGGGTCTGTTGTACTGTCCCCTATGTCCTTCAGTTGCATCATTGCACCTAGGATAACTGAAGAAAGCGCAAAGCAGTAAGAGGACATATCAGATCTTACTCCACACACTGTTCCTGATCCATTATGTATGGTCTATGAGTAGCCGTTTGAACTGACATTCCCTGTTAGATCAACTAAATGGCAGTGAGTATGGGAAGTCACTGCCGAGCCCCAGAGTAGGGCTGAATACAGGTGACAACGGCAATATATTAAATATTTTGCTTGGTTTATGAAATCGTTTTAATCGTTTAAACAAGCACTGCGAGCTCAAAAACCACATGAAAGTGAAATAACAGTGTAATATATTTGAATTTATGGTGTACACATCATGTCAGATTTTTTTTTTTTCTCCTAACAAAAAGGCTGTTCTTGTACAAAGATGTTCCAGAGACTTGCAGAGACTTTTGATATTCGCCTTCCAACAGGAGCTTTACGGCTGTTCTGGGATTTTAATTCACAACTTTCCAGTCGCTAATGCAGAGCCTGAACCACCGAGCTTCCACTTCCAATTAATACGGTCTCGGATATATAACGATCATGATGATGAGTCTTTATTGGGCGTGTAGACATTACAGCACAGTGAAATTCTTTTCTTCGCATACCCCAGCATGTTAGGAAGTTGGGGTCAGAGTGCAGGGTCAGACATGATACAGCGCCCCCTGGAGCAGAGAGGGTTAAGGGCCTTGCTCAAGGGCCCAACAGTGGCAGCCTGGCAGCACTGGGGCTTGAACCCCCGACCTGCCGATCACTAACCCAGAGCCTTAACCGCCAATCCACAACTGCTCCTAATAAGCAATCTGTGTTTAAAAAAAAAAAAAAAAAAGAGTAGTTAATATAGAGAATTATTTCCAACAACCTCACACTGTATTTTCATTTAAAAGCACCATTTTGCTGAGAAGGCATTATTGCGGAAAAACAAAAAAGGGCAGTACAGTAACAGGTACCACACACCGACCTATCGGCAGCAGACGTTCCTTAACAAAGGCCATCGGATAACCTCTGTGTCTCCTGCGTCTAAACCGTTCGTGTCTAGAAGAGCAGTGCAAATGTTCAGCACATCAAGATAAGTAATCACCCCACAAATCTCAGCTTCAGGCTACAGCATTTTTTTTTTTTTTCTTTTTATCTCCCACAAGTAAATGTCAGAAATTTGTCTTTACCACATTGTAGGTACAATTCAAATACAGTTACTCACGAATTCGTTAGCTATGGATAGATCACCTGTATGCGGTGGTGGAGAAAGGACGGAGAGATTATACTTAAAGGAAAGTATTGACAATGTGTTCAAATGTAACGCAGTTAAAAGTGGAATGTACTCAAGTGACAGTCCAAAAGGTGCTCGTTTTTAAAGCATAATTACGGGTTGACGGGTTCAATTAGGCAGCTCACCACAGACGATTACACTGATGAATTTGATCGGATGCTTTAAACTGAAATGCAAATAAAATGCTTATAAATAAAATATTTGGCAGCCCATTTGATTGACGTGTAGCGTATAGTCGCGCTTTTCTCTACAGCCATCTTCTATTTTTCTTCCTTCCTTTCTTTCCACTTCTTTATCTATATAACATCGATAATAATAATAATCATTATTATTATTACTAATCATTTTCACATACTTTCCGCATTAACGTACCTGTTCAGTTTCATTTACGGTACGATGTTCGTACGATGATGTTATTATTCTCTGTAAGATGAATTGTTGCTTTACCGTTTGCTTGTAAGACAGAGAAATATGGAAAAAGGAAGAACAGCCATAATCTCCAGGCTTTTAGTGCTTTTCCAGTAATAACATCCATCAACACTAATGATGCAGTACTCAATAGGGAAAGTGGCATGGGAAATGACTTCCACTGAGGTTGGGTGGATCTCATCACGGCCGAATCTCGGACTTATTACACATTCTAATCCTCCACCACCGATATTTATCAGGTCATGTGATTTAAACGAGATAAATAACATTTATATTTTGTTTAACGCTACAACGTTTAGTCGTTATTCGTTCGTTTTCAGTAAGAGCTTTATCCAGGTCAAGGTCATGAGATGGGAATGGGACACCAGTCACATCATGCACACACACACACACACACACACACACACACACAACGAAGGGCAGTGTAGAGTCACCATTCCATCTACACCTGTCATGTGTTTGGGAGGTGGGAGGACACTAGAGAACCCTGGAGAACCCCAGATATAGAACACAGACAGCCACACACTTACTCTTTCTACTCCAGATGTGATCAAGGCCTTCAAAACTGCCAACCCTCCAACCCGTCCAAGCACCAGGACTTGGGATCCATGGCCAACAGTCACACGATTCGAGTGATTAGTCAAGGCCGACGTATGTTTAGTACTTATGGCCATCCTTGATCCTGTACAATTTGCATACCGGTCAAACAGATCTATGTATGAACATCTATTTCAAAATGCTGTTCATTGGCTATAGCATCATCAAGCTTAATGCTTTAGGCCTGGACCCACACCTGTTTAATTGAATACTGGACTTTCTGACTGGCAGACCTCAGGAAGTGAAGAATGTCCACTCTATGTCCTCCATGCTGACTCGAAACACAGACACCCCACAAGGATGCATGCTCAGCCCCCTTCTATACTCCCTTTTCATTCAGAACTGTGTCACGGTGCACAGCTCAAATCCTGAGATTTGATGATGACGCTACCAGGCTAGGCCTCATCACCAACAAGGATGAATCAACCAACAGGGATGAGATCAGAGCGCTGTCACAGTGGTGCTGTGACAATAACCTCCGTCTCAAAGTCAGCAGAACTAAGAAGACGATCGTGGATTTTCGGAAGACGCAGAAGGCATCGATATAGTCACATACTTCAGGTTCCTGGGTGTGCACGTCACCAAAGACCTTACTCTAACTCTGCATTTAGACCAGATCGCAGGGTCCACCTGCCAGAGACTTTACTTCCCAAAGAGGCTGAAGAAAGTTGGTCTGCCCTATAAGATCCTCACACTAGATGTCTACCACAGCATCCTGAGTGGCCGGATTACTGTCTGTTCTGGCAGTCGCACTGCTACCAATCGCAAGACCCTGCAGAGTGTGGTAAAGTTAGAGTTAAAGTGAACAACAGGCAGTAAACTCACGGAATTAGAGGACATCTACCAGACTTGCTGTCTGATAAAGGCTCACAATGGTATGGTGCGTTGCATTCATCCAACATACAACCTGTTCGTCAAGCTACTATCTGGTAGGTGCTTTCGAAGCTTCGATTCAACTTAAGGAACAGTTTTTATTGGTATGCCATCAGACTAGTAAACACCTGCATGTCACCTTAAGCGCGTTATTCACTTTAATTTGATTGATAGGACATTTACCACCTGACCACATTCCAATATTGTATTCTATTCTATATGTTTTATTGGTATCGATCTTTTCACTTCTCTTAAAGAAGGTCTGTGTGTTCTTTTCTGTTGGGTCTGTGTGCAAGTATTTCTATGTACAATCGTCTCCGGCATACTGTGCATATGACAAATAAGTTTCCGTGGTCATTCCCTCACCATCCTCTCTTCTCTCTCTCTCTCTCTCTCTCTCTCTCTCTCTCTCTCTCTCTCCTGAAGAAAAAAAAATGCAGCTTTTCATGTTACCAAGAAACCAGAAAGAGCAAACTCCTC